>NC_058133.1:491155768-491247586 GCF_016433145.1 Gracilinanus agilis | reverse complement strand
AGAGAAAGGGAGAGAAAGAGAGAGAGAGAGAGAGAGAGAGAGAGAGAGAGAGAGAGAGAGAGAGAGAGAGAGAAGAGGGAGGGAGAGAGAGAAGGAGGGAGGGAAAGGGAGAAAGAAGGAGGAAGAAAGATGGATGGAAAAATTAGATAAATGTGGATGGAGGGGGGGAGAGAGAGAGACACACACACACAGAGAAAGTATTTCTTTTTAAGCCTACTGAATTGCTTCTTTCTGGCTCAGTTGTCAATGCTATATGGCACAGAGCTACACCGCACGTATACACACCCATCACATAGACGAAGGAACCAACCAAAAGCCTGTAGTTGTTTGTGCCCTCCAGCAAGCAGAGTATAAATGCCCATTACTCCTTTTACAAAGATAAATAACCCCCCTAATAAAGAAAATATGACAGAGAAGGCTCAAGTTAGAAGATTAATATTCATTCCAATATAATCCAAGAGACATTTATTAAGTATTACTGAACTCAGCACTGGATGTACAAAAATAAACTAAGTAACAGTCCCCAAACTGAGAAATTCCCATTCTATTGGGAATAAAACAAGCTACAGATAAATGTAAACAAAAATTTGAGGAGGGTGAGAATACAAACAACTAAGGAGTCTAGGAATGGTTTTCCAGAGGCTTGAAGGAAGCTAAGGTTTCTAAGAAATGGAGGTGAAGGAGTATATTCCAGCAGAAGATACAGGCCATGCAAAGTCTTAGAGAGAGGAGTCAGAACATTGAATTTGGAAATAGCAAGTAAGGTCAGTTTGAGTGGAACATCAAGTACATGAAAGGAGAGATACAAAAACCATTCCAGAAATCAATTTCAAATTATACTAAGAAAGTGGTCAACATTCTACACTTTTAGACCCAGAACTCCTATTGCAAGGCTTAGATTTCCCCTCAGGAGGCTAAAGATAGAAAGTTCCAATAGACATAGAAAATATTTATAGGAACACCTTTTATAGTAGCCCAAAATTAGAAACAAAGTAGATGTCTATCAAATGCAAATGATTAAACAAACTGTGGTGTATGGATGTAATGGAATATTACTATAAGAAATGATTAATATGAAAAATATTGAAAAACCTGAGAAGACTTATATGAACTGATACAAAACGAAGCAGGCACCATCAGAAAAAAAAAAAGCATATACACAATGATTACAACAATGAGGGTGGGAGGAATAACAACAGAGACAAAAAGCAAAAATTGAAATTGAATACCATCTGATTCTATTGACCAAACGATGCCAAAGAAAAGTAATGGAAATATGTCTTCCTCCTCTATTTAGGGAGACAGGAGACTACAGATGTTGTAAAAATGACTAGACTTGATTTATGTATTGTCTAGTTTTGCTTAACATTTCCTTCCCTTTTTTCTTTATCATAAGAGATGGTTCTCTGGATAACTGCGGTCCATGGGGTCATGAAGAATTGAACAGGACTGAAAACATCTCTGGGTAGAGAAGAGAGAAGTGATATTTTGGGAAAGGAAGGTGTTACAATAAAAGATCTCAATAAAAATATATTTTTTTAAAAAATTTAGAATTATTATCTAGAGATAGCTTCTGAATAGTATCAAATGCCAAACAAAGGAGATTGGATTTTATTCTAAAGGCACTAGGGAGGTACTTAAGATTTTTTCATAAATTAGTGATGTTGTCAGGTTTGTGCTTTAGGAAGATTATTTTGGCAATTATATGGAGAGTGAATTGGAGAGGGGAGAGATTAGGAAATTAGGGAGCCCTGCTAAAATGTTCTTGCAATAGTCCAAGTAATGAAAGCCTAAACTGGGGCTATTGTTGTTTGAGTGTAAATAAGGATGGTAAAGATGCTGTGGAGGCAGAAATGATGAGATTTATCAACTAAAAGGATATGAGATTTGAGGGATGAGGAAATTGAGGGAATTAAGCAAATTAGGACAGCAAATGGTTAATTGTAGGAATCAGAGGAACCCCACTGACTATCTTGTGACTCAATTCCGGAGGTAGCTCAGTTCCCTTCCCATTCAATTGGACTACTATCCGTTGCTTAAAAACCTTTAATTAAGGATTATTAAATTATGCTGACCAGACTCAGTCAGATCCAAAGACTGATAAAAGGAGTTTTCTTACAATTGTACATCTCAAGTAACCCATATGAAAACTGGTCCCATGCTGGTCAGTCGGTAACTATTTCCATGTTCCTTTGACTGTTCACAGATACTTGGGGAGGAGTGAGATACCTTTTTTTCTGATTTCAGTAAATTACATTTACTCTCCCCCTCCCAATTTGGAAAGTCCCTAAATTTTCATCCAATTAGAAACCAGACTGCCTTATGTTGTATTTCCTTTTAATTAATTGACCTTATCTGATTAATTTTTTGAATATGTAAAAGTATGTCTTTTCTTGTATTTGGGGTCCATTCCTAAACTGGGGAATGGGTTTAGGAGAGATGATAATGACCATTTTTTAATGTATTGTTTTAGTTTCCTACAAGACATTTAATTGGATATATCTAATGGGTAGCTGGTGAGGTGGGATTGGAGTTCAAGAGAGAGAGACTAAGATTGGATATGTAGATCTGGGAATCATTTGCAAAGAGAAGATAATTAAATCCATGAAAACTTGAAAAACATGAAAAAATCCATGACATCACTTAGAGAAGTATCAGCAGAATCAGATTAAAATATAATTGGGAAGGGGCAGCTGGGTAGCTCAGTGGATTGAGAGCCAGGCCTAGAGACGGGAGGTCCTAGGTTCAAATCCGGCCTCAGACACTTCCCAGCTGTGTGACCCTGGGCAAGTCACTTGACCCCCATTGCCTACCCTTACCAATCTTCCACCTATAAAGTCAATACACAGAAGTTAAGGGTTTAAAATAAAAAAAAAAATACAAAAATATAATTGGGAAGTATTTAACCAAATACAATTTAAAATATAGTACAACATAGATAATGTTAATTTGTGGTTTTCTAAATCCATGTGCTGTTCACAGGGATTTGTTTCTATATGAATTTGACAGTACTGACCTAGAGTGTCTAGAAAGAAAAGAGGAGACAGAAGCCTGAAGGGATAGCCACAATGAGGGGACATGGATGATGTTTCAGAAAAGGAGACTGAGAATGATCAATCAAGTAGGAGGAGAGAGCAGTGTCCTGAAAAATCAGGAATGAGAAAGTACACACAAGAAGGCAGTGGTAAACAGTTATCAAGAGCTGCAGAAAAATAAGGCCTGAAAATAGATTGTATTCATGTAGCCTTCAGGGGCACTTCACAATTCATAAACTCAATGCCCTCAGAGGATGGTTGCCCCAGATTCAAGGTACCTTGTGGATCTACACTGATAAAAGCTATATCACTCTTGAGCCCCTACTAATAGGTTTATCTTTTAAGAGTAAACTAGAATACACTATTAATTCTAATCAAAAGCATTTATTGAACTGTCAGGAAGTGATGAAGAAGAATATGAAATGGTAGAAAAGTAGCAACAAAATACATCCCTCAAAAACCTGAGGGGTATTCTCCCACACATATATTCAGCATTGGTGGGAAGGGTCTGCAAGCAAAGAGGCCATAAATCAAAAGGCATATATGTAGGAAACATATTCAGGGAGAGCAACTACCACCTCCTTAAAAGAATCTTGAACTTGATGTCAGTGTGTCAAAAGTTCTTTTATTTCATCCTCCCAAGAACGGGTACTCAATAGCCAGTAGTACCAGTGTTATAGCCAGCAATGAAGTACAAGGTATGGGAGCAGTCAGCCTCCTTTTATCCTAATCTCTGAAGCAAAGATGGTCCCTCCCCTCATTCATCATTGGCTGATCACTTAAGAATTACAATCTTATCTTGAAAGCTAGCTAATCTGAATGTGCAATTCACAAAACCAATTATCCTAATTATTGAAGTAGGTTTTAACCAATCAACACAAGGACTATTTCAATCCTATCTAGATGCATATCCTAAGTTTTTTAACCAATCAAAACAAGGACTGTTTCAATCCTATCTATCTGAAATGGAACTTAGGTTGGGAATGCTTCTTGTTTTGATGGAAAGGCTCTCTCACTCCATCTTAAGTGATTCATTGAGAGGAGTCCGCCATCTTTCTGAACTTCATCTCTCTCACAAGGTCCATGAACATAAAAAAATTTTTTTAATAACTATATTTCAATGTAATTGGTTGCCTTTTTGATCCTGCATTTTTATGTTATACATTTAAAAACATTACTCTAAGAAAGGATCTGTAAGTCCCACCAGACTGCTAGAATACATAAAAAAGTTTCAGTAAGAACCCAAGCTCTGGGCAAGCATCTCTTTGCAAAGGTATATTTCATCTTTTATTTTGATGTCATAATTGGTCTCTGGTTTTTTTTCCCTAAAATTTATTTGTCTAATAGCATCCTTATCCCTATAAAAGCTCTATTCTGCCAAAAGTCTCACACCTTTAGCGAGCTCTTATTTCAACTTTCCAATATATTAAAAAGCAAACTCAGACTAGCTCCAAGTTCAAATCATGTCTCTGAAAGAATTTCCTACACAGTCTAAGGGAGTTTCTTTTTTTATTTTATATAAACTATTCCTCAATTGCAGTCAAATGAGTGAGTGTGAAAAAGGCCTTTAACTAGGGGCCAGGAGATTTGGACTCTAGTCCTGAATTGGTGACTAACTAGTAAAATTCCAGGGTTCTCTGATGCAGAGATCTGCAGCACCAGGAAAATGATATTTAAATGGAAATGATTCAGTGATTCCATAGCTTGGACTTTTGCCTCAAGCTGCAGATTGGCTCCTTGAAACATGGGACAGAGGCTTTATTTAGAGTGAAAGATAACTCAAGAGATCATTTAGTCCAAGAGCTCCTTAACCTTTTGTATGCCATGGCCACTTTGGGCAGCAGGTTAGTGAAGTCTATAGACCCTTTTTTTCAGAATCATGTTTTTAAATGCATAAAATAAAAATTATAAGATTATAAGGAAACCAGTTATATTAAAATACATTTTAAAATACATTTTTATAAAATGTAATGGACTCCAGGGTCAGGACAGTTATTTCTTTTTTTAATCTCATTTTTTTGTTATCTCATTTTTATTTTTCAGTGTATCCCCACCCTACCCCTATGCAGAGAGCTATTGTAACAAAGACTAAAAGAAAAAGGGAGTGGGGAAGAAGGGGAACAGTTTAACAAAAACAAACATTAACCATATTTGATTGTATATGCAATATCCCATCCCCATAGTCCCCAACTACTGAAAAAGGGAAGAGTACATTTTTTCAATTCTTCTCCAGAGCCAAATTTGGTCATTATAATTATACAACATTCTGGGGGTTCTTTCCATTTACATTGTTGTCTGTAGTCTCTGCACATTATTGTTTTCCTGGATTAGCTTAATTCTTTCTGCATTAGGCAAATAAATGAAATGAATGAAAAAGCATTCAGGAAGCACTTGCCAAGTGCCAAAAGCTGGGGGGGCACATATAGTACAAAAGCAAGATATTCCTGGCCTTAAGGAACTTACATTTCAATAGGCAGACACTCAACATAGAGGAATATTGTTCAATCTAGAGGTATTTAGGTTTGGAAAGTCACTGGGATGGTGAGGGGGTTGGTCAGTTCATTTAAGTCTCCCCATGCTTCACTGAATTTTTCACGTTTATCTTTTCTTATGGTGCAGTAAAATTCCATTATGTTCCTATAACACAATTTGTTCAGGCATGGCTCATGGATAGGCACTTACTTTGTTTCTAGTTCTTTGTTAACACAAAAAGTGCTGGGATGGATATTTTTGATCTTTAACTCTTGGTTTTTAACTCTTTAATGTGTTCTTTTTTTTTTTTTTTCCAAACCCCTCACTTCACTTGGGTGAAAACTGAGGCATGGAGAAGGGGAAAAACTTGGTGAAGGTCCCGCTAGCCGTCAAAGAGCTTGAAAGGTTCTTAGAAGTTATCTAAGGAGCAGTGAAGTAGCATGGTGAATAGAGTGCCAGGCTTGGAGTTAGGAAGTCTTGGGTTCAAATCTGACCTCAGACACTCCCTAGTCGTGTGACCCTGGGTAAGTCGCCAAACTGATTGCCTAGCCCTTACTGCTCTTCTGTCTTAGAACTGATATTAGGACAGAGGGTAAGGGCTTGAAAAAAAGGAATTTTTCTAGGCCAGTGACAGTGAGCCTTTTAGAGATAAAGTGCTGGACTTCTCCCTCCACCCACATCCTGTGCCATGCCCCACCCCACCTCCCTACCCCACACAGGGAGAAAGAAAGTACTCCCATTGGGCTGCTGGGCAGAGGATTGCATAATGTGAGGAATGTCTTCAGAGCAGGTGTGTAAGGGGTAAAAAGGGGTAGGGGAGTGGCCCAAGTACTATGCTCCCCTCTAGCCCTGTTGTCTGTGGGCTGCCCATCTTAGCCCCTATGCACTCCCATTGGACTGCTGGGCAGAGGGGCAGGGGATATGAAAAAATGTCATCAGGCATAGTGGAGAGGGAGAAGGGAGCATCTCCACCTAGTCCTTCTGCCTTTCTAGTAATGAACTCTGGGGAATAGGAGGAAGGTGGCCACATGCCCACAGTGAATACTCTGCATGCCATCTTTGGCACTCGTGTCATAGGTTCACCATCACTGATCTAGACCAACCTCCTAGTTTTTTACAGAGAAGGAGGATGACACATAGAGAGGTTATCTCACTTGCTCAAGGTCACAGAGCAGCTATATTTGATGTCAGATTTTCTAATTCCAAGCTCCTTATTCTGGGAATTCTTTCTCCACACCTTTTTTGATCTTGGTCTTTGTTGATAGATGATTAAAAACACCTTCATTGACATCCTTTATTATTACAACATCACCTACATTTCCCAATATGTCCCTCCTCCTTTCCCTTCCCAGAAATTCCCAGTGTATTCCTCCCAGATACCTGCTTTCTCTCAAAGAGCCATTCCTTTTAACAAACAATTTTTTAAAATGTAGTAGGGAATCAGTTTAGAAAAGTTAATCAAAATGTGAAAAGATTTCACTTTCTCTACATGTTCCACATAGTATTCCCCATGCTTCCCCCATTTAGGAAAAGAAGCTAGAGAGATACTTTCTCATATCTCCTATCTGAGGGTAGCCGTGGTTGTCACAATTTGCTAGTCACTTATAATGAAGCTCAGCTGAGAAGTGGAGAAGGATGTCCTTTCTAGGAGGAAAAGGATTTTCCTTGAGGAATGTCAGTCCTCATATTTTCTCACAAGCTAAGGAGAAACCTATCACTAATGCTGTCTCTCTACAGGGTCATCAATGGTAAGGCCTATCAGGACCTTGATCAGGGCCATGTTACAAAAGCCACTCTGAATCCCACTTTACTTGTTATCTCCCTCATGGGAATGTAATTTTCTTGAAAATAGGGATTCTTTCTTTGTATTTGTGTACTCAGCACCTAGGACAGATCCAGACCCACAGTAGGTACTTAATAACTACTTGGTAATTGATTGCCCTCTCTTGCCACCTACACAACTTATCTGGCTGTAAAGATAATTTTTTTTTAAACCCTTGTACTTCGGTGTATTGTCTCATAGGTGGAAGAGTGGTAAGGGTGGGCAATGGGAGTCAAGTGACTTGCCCAGGGTCACACAGCTGGGAAGTGGATGAGGCCGGGTTTGAACCTAGGACCTCCTGTCTCTAGGCCTGACTCTCACTCCACTGAGCTACCCAGCTGCCCCATGTAAAGATAATTTAGTATGACTGAGAATTCAAGACTGAAGATCATAGAATATCAGCTGGAAAATGACTCTGAGACCATCTAATTTTACTCTTACTTTGAATAAGAATTCCCTCTACATCCACTGGGTAGGGGAGTAAATGTTTGACAACCAGCTTTAGGGTGGGGGTGGGGGGTGAGTGAATGTTAAATTTAATCTGCATTGTTAACATTTTCTCCATCACTTTGTTAAGTCTGGGCAATCAACAAAACAATAAATCAAGTCCAGGTTTGTAGCCTTTGTCAATTTTCCAAAATATAAGTGCTCACATCAAAAATTTAATAGTCAACTCTAGAGTGCTGGTCCTAGCTGGCTTCAGCAAACCCCTGTCAACAGTTGCTTTATGTCACCATGCATCACCAAGCAGAGTGGGGTTTGCTTAAAGATACCTAGTGAAGAATCTTGGGACAGTCTATTCTACTTTGGGGAACACTCAGTAAGGTTTTCTTTTCTTTCTTTTTTTTTTTTTTTTTAAACCTTTACCTTACATCTTAGAATCAATAATTGGTTCTAAGGCAGAAGAGAGGTAAGGGCTAGGCAATGGAGGTTAAGCGACTTGCCCACCGTCACACAGCCAGGAAGTGTCTGAGGTCAGATTCGAACCTAAGACTTCCTGTCTCTAGGTCTGGCTCTCAATTCACTGAGCCACCCAGCTGCCCCCAAGGTTTTCTTACACAGAGGCAAAATCCTGATTCTAACTCCAATCATTGCTTCTGGTTCTACCCTTAGGGACATTCATTGGTTGACAGTTGTCTCATCAGAATGGACTAGGTAGGAGGCAACTAAGTGGCTCAGCAGATAGAGTGCTGGACATGGCTTTAGGTAGACCTGAATTCAAATCTGCCCTAATCGTGTGACCCTGGGCAAGCCACTTAATCTCTGATTGTCTGAAAAAACAAAACAAAAAACCTACCAGAGAAGAATATGGCAAACTACTTCAGTATCCTTGCCAAGAAAACCCCGTGAATAGCTATGGTCTGTAGGATTACAAAAAGTTGGTCACAACCAAACAACAACAAATGTCTGAGCTGAAGAAGCGTTGGATTTGGAGTCAGAGGATGGGGATCAAAGCCTGCCAGTCATTCATGAGATGTGCAGCTTTGTCCAAGTCACTTAACCTAATAGAACTTAGTTTTTATATCTGTAAAATGAAGGGGGTAGCCTCTAAGGTCCTGCTTCTAGCTCTAAATCTATGAATCTGAATATAGAAAAGAAAAAAAAAAAGAGTGCTTCTATTAAAGGATAGAAGACCCAAGTTCTTGTCCCAGAGCTGCCATTTACTGTGTGATCTTAAGCTTTCTGGACTTCAGTCTCCCCAAAATATAATGTGGTTAATAACACTGTAATTCTTCTATTTCTGTGAGGATTAAAGGAAGCAATATATATCAAGTGGCTTTGCTAGATAGAGGTAAGTGGATGAGACTAGACCAAGGATTTTGGTTGTTATCAATCCCAATATGGTCTCCAGGATAGAAGATGGCTGGGTGCATCTCAGGTCTCAATACCGTGTGACAGGTATTATATAGCTAGATAGATGACCAAAGGCAAGTCAATGAACTCCTCAGAGCCGGTGTCCTCATCTGCATTATGGGGAGCATAGAACCTGCAGTAACTACCTCCCAGGTTGGTTGTGAGGATAAAGCAAGAAAATGTATAAGGAAGTCATAATATTATTATTATCAGTGGGCCATCAGGCCCTGAGATGGAATGGGCCTTTCCCAAGGTCAAGGGGCAGAGGCGGGATTTGGACCCGGGATCCGGGATTGGAGGCTCAGTCAAAACCTTGCTACCAAATCCCGTCAGCTTTCCCCCAGAGCCTCTTCCTGCCCATCCCTAGACATCTGAGAAGGAAAAAGCCTAGGGTGGAGACGGTGCTCGCAGGTATAACAATAGGTGGCAGGAACAAGTAGCTCCTCCTCCTCCTTTCGGTCAGTCTCTAGCTCCTCCCCCAGTCCCTCGCTCCTCCCTGGTCCTTACTAGGAGCTGAGTCCCAGCAGGCTGAGCCAGCCGCAGCTCTTGCATCACCCGCCCCGCCCCGCCTGCAGCCCTTTCCCAGTCCCCTCCCAGTCTTTCCTGCGGATGTTCAAGCTCTGCGGAATGTGGGCAGTGAACCTTGCAACCACGCTACTGGCCGGGGTGGGGTGGGGTGGGGTGGGGGGGTTGCCTTCTGCCCCACTCCCGCCCCTTTCCCCGGCCCCTGGCCCCCTCTCCTCGCGTGGGTTTGGGCTCCTGCCCACCGTGGGGGAGGGGAGTGGTACTGGCCAGCTCCCACATGGCCTCAGGCGAAGCCCACATCCCTACCCCCACCGACCCCAGCGGAAGGCCGAGCCTAACCCAGAGGCCGGAGCCGGCCCTCCCCTCCATCCTGGGCCGCCACCACCCCCGCCTTCTCCCTGCAGGCGCCTCCGCGGGCTTGTCTCCATCCTCCAGCCGGGCTGGGGTAGGTTCCAGCTCCGGCTTTTCGCTGGTCTGCTCTGAGGCTGATCTGTGTGTCCAGGACACCGGGGGCTTCTCGGTGGGTCTACTGAGCTATGGGCTGCCCAAGCCCTGAGGGCCCGCGTGTGGTCCACCCGAACCGCTCGTACCGCCAGTCCCTCTTTCTTCCAGCATCCCTGAATTCGGGATCTTTTGCTGCTGCTGCTGCTGCTGTAGTGCCGGGACACGCCTAAAGGGCAGGACGCTAGCAGGCTGGGGCACGGGCCTGAGGGAGTCCCCAGGGGGCAAGGGCCAGGGAGAGGGGGAGCCTTCGGGAGAAACTGGGCTTTGGACTGCCGTGAACCATCCTTGGAGAGCTGGTACCTTCCACTTCCTAGTCAGCCACGTCACGAATTCCTGACATTTAGCGAGTCCCCTGCAGTTTTTCCAGCGCTGCTACTGACGCAGTGCCTCCTACATAAGAGGGATCAGAGGACTTAGAGCTAGAAGGGAAGGCATGGGGTCCAACCCAGGGGGGTTACAGAGGAGGAAGCCCCAGCTTACAAAACCGAAGTACAGAGCAGAGCTAAAAATCTTGGCAGAGTGGTTGGCACTGCAATATCCCAGCGAGTCTAGCTTGTGGCTCTGTGGGGCCTGGGAGGCAAGTAGCTCTAAAGGACCACAAATGAGGCTGGGGAAGAGGGAACACCCTGTTCCTTGACTTTTCTCTCCTGTCCCAGACACCAGTGTGATCTGACCTTCCTTGCAATCTGAGATTTCTAGCTAAAAGAGACCATTAGAAGCCATCTAGGTCAATCCCTTCATTTTACAAATTAAAAAAAAAAAAAACTAAACTAAAATTGAGGCTCTGGAGGTTAAGGGACTTCAGTAATAAGGGTCAGAAGCAGAATTTGAACCCAGGTCTTCTTGGCTACAAGTCTACTTCTCTGTTCACTCTTCTTCCCCTCACCACGGCAAGTTCTGGTCTTCTCCACTAGGACAAAGTCACAGCTTCCCACCTAGATTTTTGTTCTGGTTTCGGTGATTTATCTGAGGTCACACAAATAAGTAAAATGATAAGAATTCTAACACATCGCCTGACTCCAAGTTCAGAGTTCTTTGTAGAACACTAACAGTCTACTTTTTAAAAAATTGGTATCTTTTATTTTTACCCTTTGGTTTCCCCAAATATTCCTTCCTGCTCCTTACTTAAAGAACCATCTCTTATAATAAAGAAAACCAGTGACAATAAACAGTTCACCATGGCTGCACATTTATTAAAATGTTTGTGGTTGAATAAAGACATTTTAAATTCCATTCACTAAACTGGTATCTAGTGCATATTAAGGAAAGAACATTTATTGTTCTGTACATTTGCTCTTTTACTGAGGCAGGCAAGGCAAAGACATCAGCATTTTCTAGATAAGAAAACTGAAACCCCAAGTGGTTAGGTGACATCAGTTAGTCTATATCAGCATCCAGTCTGGACTTCCAAGTCATCTGACTCCTAATAGTACAAGAAGAACGGCTCCTTTGCTGTCTCCAAATGAAGGACTCTGTGGCCCAGTCTCTCAAGGATACAGAGGAAGGGAGGTACTTCTTAGTAGGTTTATGGGGGTGGGGGGAAGAGTGAGGGAAAATCCCAATTCTAAGAATGGCAGGGGAGGAAATAGGGTAGTTGAAAATCAAAATAAATGGTCCCTGTTTCCTAACCCTTCAGAGATTGAAGATCAGAGAGGAGGCAGGTATTTCTTGTTTTTTCAATGTGACCAAGTCCCTCATGAAGCACTGGACCTCTTTCCTACCACTCGACCCCTTATCTCAGAAGGACAACTAGAGTAGAAGCAGTTTTTTTTTTCTTTCTTTTTTTTTAAACCCTTAACTTCTGTGTATTGGTTCATAGGTGGAAGAGTGGTAAGGGTGGGCAATGGGAGTCAAGTGACTTGCTCAGGGTCACACATCTGGGAAGTATCTGAGGTCAGATTTGAACCTAGGACCTCCCATCTCTAGGCCTCTCAATCCACTGAGCTACCCAGCTGCCCCCTGTAGAAGTAATTTTGAAAAACAATATCAGAACTTTAGTGGGAGAGAAATCTCTGAGGAGAGACAACTTGCTCATCAGTGCAGGGTTGGATCAATCGGGGGAGGGGGCAACTGTTTCTACCCTTTCCCCCTTCTCCTCCTCTTCCTCTTATTTTTCTCCTCCTCATCCTCCTTCTTCCTCCTTCCTCTTCTTCTGTCTTAGTGTCAGTTCTAAAACAGAAGATGGGCAAGGGCTAGGCAATGGGAGTTAATTGATTTGCCCAGAGTTACACATCTAGGAAGTATCTGAGGCCAGATTTGAACCCAGGTGCTCCCAACTCCAGGACTGAGCTAATGTAGGAATGTATTTTGCTTGATTATAAATATTGTTGCAGAGGTTTTGTTTTTCCTTTCTTCTTTTCTCAGTTTTAGAAGAAGAGAAGTAGGAGAGAGGTCAGCTGCTTGTTAATTTTTCAAAAAAGGAAAAGATAGTTTGAAGGATGAGAAGGTTAAGAGAAGATTTTTTTTAAGGATAGAGGAGAGCTAAACTTGTATGCAGCTGGGAAGGAAAAAAAACAGATGAAAACTGAAAATAAGGTAAGGGGGATGATTAAAAGATAGATTATTAGAGCAAATATAGAAGGATGGTATTGAGGGCACAAGTAGAGGAGTTGGCCTTGGTAAGACTATTTCTTTGTCTAAGACTGGAGCAAAAGAGGAGACAATAGGGGATGATAGTGTGAAAAAAATATATATGTGTAATATATCTTTTTTCAATTATATGTAACAACAATATTCAACATATGTTTGTTTGTTTTTTAAACCCTTATACTTCGGTGTATTGTCTCATAGGTGGAAGATTGGTAAGGGTGGGCAATGGGGGTCAAGTGACAGCTGCCCCTTGGATCCTATAATTTTTAAAACATATGTTGAGGGCAGCTGGGTAGCTCAGTGGAGTGAGAGTCAGGCCTAGAGACGGGAGGTCCTGGGTTCAAACCTGGCCTCAGCCACTTCCCAGCTGTGTGACCCTGGGCAAGTCACTTGACCCCCATTGCCCACCCTTACCAATCTTCCACCTATGAGACAATACACCGAAGTACAAGGGTTTAAAAAAAAAAAAGTTAAAAAAAAATTATAGGATCCAAATTATCTCCTCTCATTCCTTCCCTTCCTCCCTCCCTGAAATGATAAGCAATTTGATCTGGGTTGTTCATGTAGAATCATACAAAACATATTTCCATATTGATCATGTTGTGAGAGAATACTCATAAAACTAAATCTCAAAAATAAAAACATAAGTAAAATAAAGTGAAAATAGTATGATTTGATCTGCATTGAGACTCCACCAATTCTTTCTCTGGAGATGGATAGCATTCTTTGTCATAAGTTCTTCAGAACTGTCCTAGATCAGTGATGAGCAAACTAAGGCCCTCGGGCCAGATGCAGCCCCCTGAAATGTTCTATCCTGCCTGGCTGTTTGACATTATTCCTAATCTGACAAATACATTGAGTAGGATACAATACAATGAAACTTTGAAAGAGTTGTCTTAGAGACAGACTGACAGATGAGCATTTCCTTTCCTTTGGCCCCTTCTTTAAAAAAGTTTGCCCATCACTGTCCTAGGTCATTGTACATTGCTCAGAATAGCTAAATCTTTCACAACTGATCATCATACAGTATTGCTGTTTCTGTGTACAATGTTATTCTGGTTCTGCTTACTTCACTCTGCATCAGTTCATGTAGCTCTTTCCAGCTTTTATTTTATTTTATTTTTTAAACATTTATTAATATTTGTTTTTAACATAGTTACATGATTCATGCTCCTACTTTCCCCTTCACCCCCCCCACCCTCCCCATGGCCAATGCACATTTCCACTGGTTTTATCATGTGTCCTTGATCAAAACCTATTTCCAAATTGTTGATAGTTGCACTGGTGTGGTAGTTTCGAGTCTACATCCCCAATCATGTCCACCCCAACCCATGCGTTCAAGCAGTTGTTTTTCTTATATGTTTCCTTTCCTGCAGTCCTTCCTCTGAATGTGGGTAGCGTTCCTTTCCATACATCCCTCAGAGTTGTTCTGGGTCATTGCATTGCTGCTAGTACAGAAGTCCATTACATTCGATTTTACCACAGTATATCAGTCTCTGTGTACAGTGTTCTTCTGTCTCTGCTCCTCTCACTCTTCATCAGTTCCTGGAGGTCTTTCCAGTTCACATGGAATTCCTCCAGTTTATTATTCCTTTGAGGGCAATAGTATTCCATCACCAGCATATACCATAATTTGTTAAGCCATTCCCCAATTGAAGGACATACCCTCATTTTCCAGGTTTTTGCCACCACAAAAAGCGCAGCTATAAATATTTTCGTACAAGTCTGTTTATCTATGATCTCTTTGAGGTACCCAACAATGCTATGGCTGGATCAAAGGGCAGGCATCTTTCCAGCTTTGAAAAAATCATCCTGTTCAATATTTCTTATGGTTCAATAGCATATCATCACCATCATATGCCATAATTTGTTCAGCCATTAGCCAATTGATGGATATCTCCTCAATTTCCAATTCTTTGCCACTACAAATAGAGCTACTATAAATATTTTTGTACAAATAATCCTTTTCCTTTTGGGTATGATGTCAAAAAGACTTAAGTTGTAGAATTGGGGGTGGGGTGGGAAAGGTGTTCAAATAGCTTCAACTTTTTTTGAAAATTATGAGAAAATCCTTTGCTAAAAAAGCAAAGGAGGTGGTATAAGGAGGTTGAGGAGAGAAGAGGTTTGGAAAAAATGCTGTGGGGAATATTGGAGGCAGCCAATCAAGGAAAAGAGAATTATCAGATACCAGTGAGGACCCAAATGAGTTTAGGTAACAGATTTTTTTCTCTTGTGAATCATTGTATGTGTAACTTCTTCACATGGTTATTAGTGAATGTTCAACAGCATGTGGTTCAGGAGTAGAGAAGGCAGATGGTGGGGGCAAACCAGGACTGGGGCGGGGGAACGACAAACCATGGTAGAATAAGCAGAGAAAGTGCTTTGAAGATAAAGTTGACCTGATTGTAAAGGATGAAAAATGAAGCCAGAACAGACTGTGAAAGCTGAATTGTAGGGGAATAGTTGGGAGAGGCACTGAGAATGAAGAAGAGATTTAGGAGGGGTTAGCACAGGGAAACATGTGAGGATAAGAAGCTGTGGTCAGATACGGGTTTTTAGAGTTCTAGAGTGTGGAAGTAGAGCATTTACAGATGATGAGGAGAACAAGGATTGATCATTCCTGTGTGTGGCTAATTTGACGTAAAGTACAGGTCTAGAAACTGATGAATTAGAAAGTTAGTGTTAGAAGGAACATCAGCTAGTATATGGAAGTTTTCATATTTAAGGCAGAGTTTGAAGTAGAGAAAAAAACTGTGAACCAGATAGTGAACTGAAAGGGAAAATGAGAACCGAAGGATTATACCAAGGATGGACTGCTACTAAAGTCATGAAAGACTAGTTGATATACAATAGTTAATATTTATATAGAGTTTTAAGATTTGCAAAGTGTCTTTCAAATATTGTATCATCTGTTAACAATCCTGGGAGTAGGTGGTATTTTTATCCCCATGTTACAGATGGCGGTTGGGGACTCAGGCAGACAGAGGTTAAGTAGTGACTTGCCCAGTCATGTTAGATTTGAACTGAGGTGTTTTGGTCTCTTAGTCTAGTGTTTTATCTGCTTTGCCATCTAGTGGCCTCTTTATCTGGTTAGACAAAGGAGAGGGTGATGGTGACAGGTTGAGTCTATATCAGTGATGGTGAACCTTTTAGAGATGGAGTGCTGGGCCCTGCCCCCACCCCCACCCCCAAACAGGGGAGGGAGAAAGCACTCCTATTGGGCTGCTGGGCAGAGGGGTGGGTAAAGTAAGGAATGTCCTCAGTGAGCGTAAAGGGAGGGGAAGTGGCCAGAGGGCTCTGCTCTCCTCCAGCTCTGCCACTTGTGAACTGCCCACTTTACCCCCTGTGCACTCCCACTGGGCTGCTAAGACAGAGGGGTAGAGGATGTGAAAAAATGTCATTAGGCACAGTGGAGAGGGGGAAAGGAGCAGATTTACCCAAGTCCCTCTGCCTTTTGTTCTGAGGTAGGGGGTGGGAGAGGGCAGCTGAGTGCCCACAGAGAGTGCTCTGAGTGCCATCTTTGGTACCTGTGCCATAGTTTCACCATCACTGGGCTTTATCAATGGCAGTGAAGAGCAAAGAACATATTGATTACCCCATTTGGTTCAGTATAAGTGTGTATTGGTGGTAAGATTGAGAATTGGGAGAACCTTATTGTTTGAACCTAGGCCTGAATGGCTGGGAAACTAGACCAACTGTACCAGCTGTTTAGTCTCTTACCCAAAGACCTATGTTATTTGACCAGAAATGCAGTCAGATCCTAAGACTGGTATGAGGAGTTTTCTCATAATTGTACATCCCAAGCAACCTATATGTCTTATCTGAAAACTGGCCCCATACTGATCAATCAATTACTGTTTCCATATTCCTTTAGTTGTTTACAGATACTTGCAGAAGAAAAGGATATCTCTTTTTCTGAATTCAAGAAATTCAGTCTCCCTGTTCCAACTTGGAAAGTTCTTAATTTTTCATCCAATTAGAAATCAGATTACCTAATGTTGTAATGTTTTGTTAATTAATTGATCTTGTTTATTTGTTCATTGTTTTTAATGTAAAAGAAGTCTTTCTCTCCCTGTATTGGCACCCTGCCCTAAGCAGGGGAAGGGGCCTGGTCCCTCTGTGTTAGGTGATTGGCATGCATTGCTTAATGAACTGATATGCTCAGAAGAGTGAACCTTTGTTTCCTTTCTGTCTTTTCATCTTTTGCTCTTTATGGTGTAGAAAAGGCACATCCAGTACTGGAGAGGGCAAACAAGGGATCTAGATGTCTTTCGGGGAAGCCAAATTTCTGTCATTGCAAAGAGGATGAAAGGAGTCTGAGAGGAAGGGGTCAAATTTCATGGGTAGTTTGTAAGGATAGAATGTAGTTCCAGAAGGCACCACAGAATATGGATATGGGCAGAGTTGAGATAGGGGTGGGAAATGGAAGGGAATGAGTGTCTACCCTGGTAGGCATTGTGTTAAGCTCTTTTCAGATATTATCTTATTTGATTGAAAGGAATGAGGGAGCAGGAAGACCCAAGAGGAAGGGGTTGTTTGCCTTGGCAACCTTTGACTTTGAATCACAGGGATTCTGAAAAGAAGAGAGTTGATTAACCATAGGACAGTAGATTGTTATACTTTTTCAAGTAGTAGCAAGGGGAGATGTACCTCAGCTTTCAGGTAGGATTTTTTTTTTAACCTTTAAGGAAGATTTTTAACAATTGTTTTCCCAAATTTTATTTTTAAAATTATGAACTTGAAAAACACTAATAAACATGAACATTTCCATATACAAAGAACAGGAGTGTATATGAAAATGTACATCTCTGTGTACAGCTTTAACATTTTAAAAATATTCAGTTTTTCACAGTAGTAATAACATTGCCCTGCTTGTCTGTATCTCTTTACATACTTCTTTCTGCCCTTTTCTGTGTATTTTTAAAAAAACTCTTACCTTCCAACTTAAAATCAATACTGTGTATTGGTTCCAAGGCAGAAGAGCAGTAAGGGCTAGGCAATGGATGTCAAGTGACTTGCCCAGGGTCACACAGCTAGCATCTGAGGTCAGTTTTGAAGCCAGGACCTCCTGTCTCCAGGCTTGGTTCTCAATCCACTGAGCCCCCTAGCAGCCCCCTGGAGTCTTTTCTACTTTAAAAATTTGAATGCTATATCATATGGTGCATACATGTTGAGTACTGATATTTCCTCATTGTCTATACTGTCTTTTATCAAGATGTAATTACCTTCTCTATCTCTTTTAATCAGTTCTATTTTTACTTTGGCTTTGTCAGATATCATGATTACAACTTCTGTCTTTTTTCTCAGTTGATGCCCAATAGATTTTGCTTGGAGTCTTTTCTAGGGAGGTATTCAGTTGGGCTTTCTGGATTTGCTCCTCTCTACATCTTGACCTTACAATTTTCTTTTTTGCTTCCAGAAGTCTTCCTCCTTGAAGCTATTGTGCACATTTTTTTCCCTATATCTGTCTCAAATATATGCATTGAATATAATATTTCTTTTTTTGTAACAAAAAGCAGATTTTATTTTTTCCCCCTTTTTAATTTAGACAAACAATACCACTGGGTTATAGTATATTATTATTCAAAATCTATTTCTGTGTTATTCATATTTGCAGTAAAGTGATCCTTTAATATCAAAACCCCAATCACATCCCTATTGCACTACATGACCAATCACATATTTTTCTAACCCATTTCCACAGTTCTTTTTCTGGATGTGGACAGCATTCTTTTTCCTAAATTCCTCTGGATTATCCTGGGTCATTGCATTGCTAGTAGGAAAGTCTAACACATGTAATATTTCGGGAACAGAGTCAGACACAATTGAACAGTAACTGCTCTAAGTTGCAGAGGAGATGCTGACCAGCTCTGGTGGAGAGAGTTTTTCATATCGTACCTATGGAATCACAGGTGCAGTCCCCATCCCCATTGTTCTACCTACTTGTTATTTCCCCAATCAAATGTAAGCTCCTTGAGGGCAGGATAGGCTTCCTTTTTCCCTTGGTATCGTGGACCGGGTACACAGTAAGTACTTAATACATGCTTCCTGATTGGAGAGAATTTAATTCCACAACCTTATTTTAGCTCCAGAGCTAAGATAAACCTAGGAGTTAACCATACAATTACATATGGCGGCCCCGCCCAGCTCCCTCGGCCGCCACGTGCTTCCCCATCCAGTGCCCCCTAGTGGCTCCCTGCGACTACCACCTTCTTCTCCTTCCCGGGCTCAGGGCTCAGGGATCTCAGCTCTCGCGAGAACTGCCACTCTGCCCTTTGGGTCATGGCCACCAAATCTCGCGAGAGCGGGGTGACCACTCAGCCCGCGGCACAAGATGGCGGCGCGCTGGTCGCGTCGTGCTTGCGTTCGTTACTAGGGCTGGCAGGCACCCGAGGAGGGGGCGGCTGGGGCTCCTCGGAGCGAGTGACAGGGGTAGGTGTAACTGGAGTCTGGGGGAGAGCGTCGTTCCGCTGTCGCTGTTGAAGTGACCTTTCAAGGCCCCGCAGGGATGAGGCCGGGGCTAAGGGTAGAAACCCCGGACTGAGGCTGCTGGATGGTCCGCGGAGCGGAGCAGGGGGTCGGGATGAGCCTCGGAGCTGCTGCGGGAGACGGTGGGTGAGGGGGAAGGAGAGACTGACCGTGGGGGCGGGAGAGAGGACGAAGCAAGGCCGGCACGAGGAGCCGAGGGACCTGGGTTCAAATTCTGATACTTGCCCAGATTACTTCGCTGACCTTGTGCTAGTCATCCGAGCTCTCAGTTTGCTCCGAGAGAGAGCCCTACGGCGTCTTCTGGATCCATTTTGCTCCTTGAGGGCCAAATCTTGAGTTCACTACTTTATTCATTAACTGTTAGGAACTTTCGATGTATTGTTTTTGCAGAATTATCTTTTATCTCCTTTTTTTAATTTAGGACTTATAAGGGAGGGAGCAGTATATATTTGGAAATTAATTTATTCCTGCCTGTGTGACCCTGGGCCAGTCACTTGAACCGAGTTGCCCGGCTCTTATTGCCCTACTGCCTTGGAACTAATACGAAGTGTTGACTCTAAGACGGAAGGTAAGGGTTAAAAAAAAGAGGAAGAGAAATTAAGGTGTGGAAATACCAAAAAATATAAATTAAAATTTCAAAAATTTGTTTAAACATGATTTATAGCTCGTATAGAGGGAAAAAAAAAACATATGATTAATGAGAGTCAGAAAACCTGGGGTTCTAATGTGCCATTGATCCTTTGTACCTTTGGACAAGCCCCTGCCTCCCTGGGCCACTATTTCTCCATTTGTAAAATTAGAGGGTTGCACCAGATGCCTATGAAAGGTTTTCTCCATTTCTATTTTTACAATTTTATATTGGCAACCCCCCCCCCCCAACTTAGGCATAAGAGATATGCCTGAATTAAGTGAGTTGCCCAGAATCAAACAGCTAGGAAGTGCCTGAACATTTGAACCCCAGGATTTGTGGGTTCCAGGCCTGACTCTTATCCACCAAGCCACCTAGCTGCCCTTAATGCTTTTTTCTAATGATTTGTGCATCTCACTATACTCAGACTCTATTCAGCATCTGTAGGATTGGAATTTCTTGCATGATAGAATGATTGGGGTAGAATCAAGTTGAGAGTCATAAAAAACCTATAAATTACTAATTTCCCCCAAAAGCGGCACTTACAGCTAGCTAGATGAATCACTTTGGTGAGCCATATTCGCTCTGTGGGTTGCTGTTAAAAATGCTTTTTGAAAGTGTAGAATTGACAGGCTTCTTTGTAAGATATTGACATAAGCTATTGCTTTCAAGAAAATTATTAAATGAGTTTTTTGATTTTAGTCTTCATTTCAGAATATACATTTAAGTAAAAAAGTATCTATAGAATTCTAAGATAACATGTATAAATACAGAAAAAAATGTTTGCTGCAAAATTATCCTGAAAAAAATTTTCTCTTGGGGAATGGGAGGAATGGTCAACTGAGCAGGGACAAATTATGAGTTTTAAGGTACTTGACATAGATATCATATCCTTTATTGAATGGGGATTTTTAAAAGCTATAATATGCTAATTGTTATAGTTCTTTTTAATAGTTAGGCAAATATTTATCAAGTACCTAATTGTAGAACAGCATAGTTGAAATTGAGAAATATGCAGTTAATGACAAATATGCCAGTCTAGGCTTGGCTCTCAATCCACTGAGCCACCCATGCCTTTTTTTTGGAGTTTTTATTCTAGAAGGGGATATGTCACAGACAGATATAACATGCACAATAGGAGATAGGGACTGGACCTATGATTTCATTGCTATGAAGAACTAATGATGAGGAAACTACCAATTCAGATAAATAATTCTGTGTATTTGTGGTATTAGAAATTGGCCAACAGGCCTATAGATCTTAGGTCTTAGGTTCAAATCTGGTCTCAGACACTTCCTAGCTGGGCAAGTTATTTAATCCCCATTGCATAGGCCTTACTGCTCTTTTGCCTTAAAAACCAATACACAATATTGATTCTAAAATGGAAGGTAAGGGTTTAAAAAGAAAAGAAAAGAAAGAAAGTGGCCTAGAAGGAGCTAGGTGCTCCAATGGATAGAGGGCCAGGCCTGGAAGATGGACGACCTGGGTTCAAATCTGGCCTCTCTTCCTAGCTTTGTAATCTTGGGCAAATCACTTATCCCCATCTACCTAGTCCTTACTGCTCTTCCGTCTTGAATCTGATGCTTAAGTGTCAATTCTGAGGCAGAAAATAGAAGTTTTAAAGAAGAGAAATATAGAAGTTTGTTTTTTTTAAAGCCAAAGTTTCCTAGAACAACTGTCCTTAAACCCCTGGGATTCTCTGAGACTTTTAAGAGTTAAAGGAATAAAGTTAAAACCATTTTAATTTCTAACATAGTAAATAAAAATAGTTATAGCTCTTGTAAACACAAAACTCTTTGGGATCTTCAGTAATTTTAGAATGTAAAGGGGTCCTGGGACCAAAACATTTGAGAACCCTGTCTTAGAGCTTTGCTAGGTTAAGTGACTTGCCTAGGGTCACACAGCTAGGTCTGAGGCAGGATCTGAAAGGAGTTCTTCCTTGCCCCAGGCCAGCTTTATCCATTACATTGACCTTTTTTTTTTCCATTTAATAATTTTTATTTTTTAGAAAAGTTAACATGGTTACATAATTCATGCTCTTACTTTCCCCTTCACCCCCTGACTCCCCTCCTCCAGCCCCCCCCCCATGACTGATGCGTATTTCCACTGGTTTTAACATGTGTCATTGATCAAGACTTATTTCCATATTATTGATAGTTACATTGGTGTGGTAGTTTCGAGTCTACATCCCCAATCATGTCTGCCTCAACCCACGTGTTCAAGCAGTTGCTTTTCTTCTGTGTTTCCACTCCTGCAGTTCTTCCTCTGAATGTGGGTAGCGTTCTTTTCCATAAATCCCTCAGAATTGTCCTGAGTCATTGTATTGCTGCTAGTACAGAAGTTCATTACATTCTATTTTACCACAATGTATTGGTCTCTGTGTACTATGTTCTTCTGGCTCTGCTCCTTTCACTCTTCATCAACCCCTGGAGGTCTTTCCAGTTCACATGGAATTCCTCCAGTTTATTATTCCTTTGAGCACAATAGTATTCCATCACCAGCATATACCACAATTTGTTCAGCCATTCCCCAATTGAAGGGCATACCCTCATTTTCTATTTTCATTACACTGACCTTTGTCTCTCCCATCCTATGAGTCCCGGAAATTGAGGGACCTATTTTGGATCTTTGGTACCATCCCTTGATCCTGAATTATTAGGAACATCACTCCTCTTTCCATATAGGAAAGGGGGGTGGAATTTTTTTTTTTTTTTTTGGCTTTGAGTGTTTTCCTTTTCCCAGTAAAAATGTCTTTTTTTGTTTGTTACAAGGAGAAAACAGGAACTCTTCCTATCACAAGCATTTTGAAGCCTTAGGGGGCAAAGTTCAAGGGATTCTTTTGTCATCAGGCTGACCTAGCAGCCATATATAAATGGTTCAGGGGCCTGGAAACCAGGGTTTGGACTTGGAAAGCTGATGAAGCTCTCACTTCTTTGAGGGCCAAAGGTCTGTCGGACTGCCCACCGTGGACGGATACCCTCAATACACAATAATAAATGATATAAGTAGAAGAGCAATGCAAATGAAATTTTTTGAGATGTAGGACATCAGAGAGTTGGGGTACCAGGAAAGGTTTTATGGAGCTGGGCACATTTGTTCTGACCTTAAAAAGATGGGGATGGATTGTCAAAGGTAAAGTTACTGGATCTGTTCTCAGTTGGTAGAAATCAAAGTGAAGGGAGTTTAGTGGTTTTTGAGCCCTTTTAGACCACGTTAGTACCAGCATCAGCCTAGGAAGGGTATAGTAACATTTTTAGTGGTTCAACAAGAAAATCCTTCTTTGGGATAATCGATCTTACTGACCTCTGGAGTATGATGATCTCCCTTTATTAAGTTCCTATTCTGCTCCCTCATTGTAGTATGGAAGTCACCCTGGGTTCTTTTTTTTTTTTTTTAGACCCTTATCTTCCATCTTGAAGTCATTACTGTGTATTGGCTCCAAGGCAGAAGAGTGGTAAGGGCTAGGCATGGGGGTCAAGTGACTTGCCCAGGGTCACACAGCTGGGAAGTGTCTGAGGCCGGATTTGAACCTAGGACCTCCCATCTCCAGGCCTGACTCTCAATTCACTGAGCTACCCAGCTGCCCCCGCCACCCTGGGTTCTTGAAGGCTGTGTTGATAGAGCATAAGCCCAAGCAAAAGCTTGGTTAGGATGGCACAAGGACCTGCTCAGCTGCAGGGGGATGAATTTTTTCTTTGCATTAGGAATTGTGATCTCCATAGGTAAAGTTATGAAATTAGAGCAATTTGAACTATTCAAATCTTAGCTTGCAAAGCCAAAGCATCCTGTGCTTTTTGTATTACTAACTGGCCACTCATATTAATGATTTTTTTACTCTATCAGGATAAGTCGCTGTTAAAGGTAGAGTTTTTTAAAGTCTGCCTAAACATTCTTAATCTGGGATTTATGCCTCTTCAGTTTGGCATACAATTATAGTATGCTTTAGAATTATGTTTCTATCTTCCATTTTTATCCTTCCTTTTTTTGTTAGACAGGAGCCTTTTATATAGTATCTCTCATATACCCATTTGCATAGTCTGCTTGACAAAAATCTTTCTGGCATTTACATTATCTTGCAAGCAGTCACCATATTTAATGAATTTATGCATCATCTCACACTCTTAGTACCTTACTTATTGTTTTGAATTTTGCGTGTCTCAATCCTCTTCTTTTTTTATTTTGTCTTAATATAGATTTCAACACCTTGAGACAAGTGGAGATAACTTGGGGTGTAGTGAAACCAGATTTGGGAATCATTTGCTTAGATAACCAGCCACTTGATCTCCACCATATCAGTTGCATCCAGGAAGATGACCAACATCCTACCATAACACTAAGGAATACATATGATACAGAGTCTTATCACTGAAATTGACACTCCAGAAGGTAGCTGGTTTTTTTTTTAAAGATTTTGATTTGATTGACAAAGATATAATAGGGTTGTTTTGCCTATTGTAATAACTTGTATTTCTCTGTTCTGTATTAAATGTTACTATTTGATTCTTTTAGGATGGCTTTGAATAAATCGATGCATGCAAGGAACAGGTACAAGGATAAGCCTCCAGACTTTGCATATCTGGCATCCAAGTACCCAGATTTTAAGCAGCATGTCCAGATAAATCTGACTGGAAGAGTCAGGTAGGTCAATAGACCAAGAAATATATTTGATTCATATAGGATCTTGATGATACACATTCAAGTATGGTAGACATTATGGATATGAATAGATGTTATGGATATGCACCAGTCATTTTATGTACGTGATTGAGGATAGGTGATAATTTGGGAGCAGGTTCAGTAATGAGGGGGTGGGTGGGGAAGAGGTCCACCAAAGCTGGAGATGTGTTTTCTTTCCCTTTGATTTGCTTACCCTTAGGGTATTTTCTTTTTTGAGAGGAGAATCGAGGGAAATCTCATTTATATCCCTAGCTTTTTCTTTACCAGTTTTTCAGGGAAAACCTAGACCCTTTGTTTTCCTTAAATTCACCTAGGTTCAAGGCATATACCCACAATTTTTAGGAGATCATTGCATTTGGCTCAGTTCTGACATTAATTATGTCCTTAGAATATAATGTCCTTGAGTAGATATTGTTTCCTTTGTTTTTCACCTTGAAATGGACTTAGTAGGCCACTTTAAAAAGACTTGTTGCTTAATTGACTCTGAGCAACCAAGGCTAAAGCACTATTCTGCCTATACTCCTGTTTTCCTGAAGTTAAGGTTTTATCTTCATTTTCCAGGTAAGGGTTCTGAGGCTGTGAGTAGAAGGGAAGGGAATGAGGAAAATGACTAAGACATGAGAAGGAAGGAAGTCTGGTGTGTGTGGTACTATGAGACCTGGAGAAGGAGCAAGTGCATATCTACTAGTGATTATTCAGGCTCAAGCAGAGCATCCGTGGTAGGTGAGGAAGGATGAAGCCACTCTGTTCTTATCTAGAGGAGAATGGATATGAGGAAGCAAATTTGACCATTGAGGTCTGGTACTGGGGTTGTAGCCCATCAGTGTGACCTTGTAATTAATACAGCTGTTTTCAGTTATTAAAAAATCCTTAGTATAAAGCTTATTGATGTTTCAGCTGTTTTTTTTAATTAATTGTTAATTAATTTGGAATATTTTCCCATGGTTACATGATTCATATTCTTTCCTTACCCCCTTCTGTAGTTAACGAGCAGTTCCACTGGGTTTTACATGTGTCATTGATCAAGTCCTATTTCCATACTATTAATATTTGCACTAGGGTGATCATTTAGAGCAGTGATTCCCAAAGTGGGCGCTACCGCCCCCTGGTGGGTACTGCAGCGATCCAGGGTGGGTGGTGATGGCCACAGGTGCATTTATCTTTCCTATTAATTGCTATTAAAATTAAAAAAAATTAATTTCCAGGGGGCTAAGTAATATTTTTTCTGGAAAGGGGGTGATAGGCCAAAAAAGTTTGGGAACCACTGGTTTATAATCTTCATCCTCAATCATATCCCCATTGAACCATGTGATTAAGCAAATGTTTATCCTCTGTGTTTCTGCTCCCACAGTTCTTTCTCAGGATGTGGATAATGTTCTTTCTCCCAAGTTCCTCTGGATTGTCCTGGGTCATTGCATTGCTGCTAGTAGCAAAGTCAGTTACATTCGATTGTGTTACAATGTATCAGTCTCTGGGTACAATGTTCTAGTTCTGCTCCTTTAACTCTGCATCAATTCCTGGAGGTTGTTTTTCTGTCTTTTTTTTTTTTTAAACCCTCACCTTCCGTCTTGGAGTCAATACTGTGTATTGGCTCCAAGGCAGAAGAGTGGTAAAGGCTAGGCAATGGGGGTCAAGTGACTTGCCCAGGGTCACACAGCTAGGACGTGTCTGAGGCCAGATGTTTGTTTTTTTAAAAAAGTTTTTTCTTAAAAATTTCCCAGGTTTCTGCCTTCTACCATTGAATTATAATAATTTACATTTATATGTTACTTTAAGGTTTACAAAATACTTTACCACCACATTTTAAGTTCATACTATAGATATTTTTTTCTTCACCTCACAGAGTTAAAAACTGAGGCCTAAGGGGGCAGTCAGGTGGCTCAGTGGATTGAAAGCCAGGCCCAGAGATGGGAGGTCCTGGGTTCAAATCTGGCCTTAGACATTTCCTAGCTGTGTGACCCTGAGTAAGTCGTTTAACCCCACTGCCTAGTTCAGAACACTCTTCTGTCTTAGAACCAATACACAGTATTGATTCTAAGATGGAAGGTAAGGGTTTAAAAAAATAAAACAAAACAAAACAAAAAAACCTGAGGCCTAGAGATGAAGGCCATCTGTCCAATTAATATCAGAGCTACAACTAGAACTCAGCACCAACATACCACACACTGTCTTCTTTGTTAGCCACTTTATCTGAATGTGGTGCTACTGATGCACCATAGTAGGAAATATATCATCTCCCTCCCCCAAATCAGCCTTCTTTCTTGGTTACTCTTGAGACTGAGATTTAAGTGTTTGTCTCTCCAACTCTAGCCAATATTTTGGCTTTCTGTGTATTGTATAACTGATCCATACCAGGACTGAATTTGATCTTTTGAGCTAAATACTACTGACTGAAGTGCTCAGAATACAAAGACAGAAATGAAACAGTTTCCGCTGCCATCATGGAGCTTAATCAGCAGAATTAATGCCATATAAATAGGATGCACATACCCTGTCTATTCTATTCTTCAGTGGACTGTTTACCATGCCATCATCAGCTGTTCCTGGCTAGCCCACGGAAGCACTGACAGGTAGATAAAAAACTTTTCTCTGATTTTGTTTCCTCCCTCTCACATCTTCTCTGGTGGATATAAATGCCACAAAGTCAGGAGGAGCCAAATCCACAATTGATTCCTTGAGTCTCAGGAGCTTGGAATGTGTGTCTTTTGTGAGGTGTGACCGGAGACATGCACGAGCTGCCTCATTCTGTGATTGTGCCCCGGCATAGCAGGTGCCCCTGTGCCCTCGGGCGCTCATGGGAAGATTGGGATGTGTTGATGAGCAGCTTCCTTTCTATGGGAGGATAAGGATGGGCTTAGCTGCCTGCATCGACTGTGGTCATGGTGAGGGTGGAGAGAAGGTACCAATGTTGGTTGAGTTAGCACATGTCAGAGGAGAAGGGCGAGAGGCACTGGGGAGTGGTTCTTTGTAACAAGAAATAAAGGCAGAAGGAAAAGGAAAAAGAGGGAGCAGTTTAGGAACATCCGTCCACCAGTGTGGTTTTGCTCTTTTCTTGGTTGTCACTCCATTCTGCTTTCGTTACTCTTCCATTGATTCATACAAGTCTTCCCATGCTTCTTTGAATTTTGAGACTTAATTCCTTTATAGTTATGTACTTAGTTGGTAGGCAGCCACTTTGTGTCTAGTTTTTGCTGCCATTGTGTTTGTGGACCTTTTTTTTAACCTTCATGGGGGGGGAGAGAATCTGAACATACATATTATACATACACGCATAATATGTATACTATATATATATTCAGAGGGTATGAACATTTTAATAATTTCTTGAGCATAGTTCCATTTTTTCCCTTGAATGGTTGTACTCATTCTTAACTCCACCTTTTAAATCATAGACACCTGGCTTTTAATCATTAGTTAATTTGGGCAACCTGGTTATATATAGTCTGACTTTTCCTATGGTGGAGAAATGACTGAGAGTTTGTAATTGGCTTTCAGCTCCTGCCTGTGCCTCCAGTTTTGATGTTTGGGCAACTTAGATGATTTCCCAAGTTGGCCAGTTTATGCTTCTCTGGATCTGAGCTCTTAAAAGGTTTTCTTCCTTTGACAATCTAATATATTTTGTTTCTGATTTAAGGAATTCTGATATCAGTAGGATGGTAAGAAGTACTCTCACCTCAAAGATTTATGTAGATCAAAGCAATTAATGGTTACTCCAAGGCTGAAAGGAGAAAAAAAATAAATTAATGTTTTTGGATTTTCCACCTGTTTAATTTCAGATTTTAAAAATGAAAATGTATGGCCTAGAACGAACCACACAATTAAAACCTGTAGCATTAGAAAGTGTTGCTTAGAACTTCAAGAAAAATAATACATTTTGGATAATTTTTTTTTTACCCTCATGAATTTCTAGCCTTTTCCTTTTGGGAATGCTTCTTTTCCAAGACTTTTTTTTGGGAGAAAAAAAAACTCAACAGACACTTGATTACTTATAGGAACTTTTTTTTAAACCCTTACCTTCCATCTTAGAATCAACACTATGTTTTTGTTCTAAGGCAGAAGAACAGTAAGGGCAAGGCAGTAGAGGTTAAGTGACTTGCCCAGGGTCACATAGCTAGGAAGTGTCTGAGACAAGATTTGAACCCAGGACCTCCTGTCTCTTCCTGAGCCATCTAGCTGCCCCTCTTTAGGAACATTATTTACAATTCGATTTCAGCTTTAAAGGTGGCTGCATATTGAGCTGTTCAGAAAAATACAGATAATCCCTTCCTTCTCTCTTTGATGTAATCCTATACAAAAACAAAACAATGACTTCAGCTGCTTTTTCTTATCTCTTCATGAAATCATCATCCTTTAACATAAATCAAAGACTCTAGAAATAGTTTTGATACCTTTTCCTTTACTTTCTACATTGAGTCAGCTGCCAAGTCTTTCAGATTCTTACTTTATACTCATGTTGTCTCTCCCCTTTCTGTTCTTCTGCTGCATCAAAAGAATGGTGTCCTTTATGCCAGGATTATTTAAATCATCTCCTAATTCATCTATTACATTCTCCTGTCATTTGTCCAATACAACAATTCTAGATTAATTTTCCTACAGCATAGTTTCCTTAACTATTGCGTCCTAGCTTAAGAAAATTTTGATTGACTCTGGAATGGTTACAGAATGAAATTCATTCTGGTATTCAAAAAATCTTCACACCTTAGTCTTTTTATTTTTTTATTTAAAACTTTTTTTAAGTTTTATTTTTTTATTGTCATGCAAAATTCACTTTCATATTGGTTGTTGTTGTAAGAGCAAACTCATACATTACCAAAATCCCAAAATAAAACCATAAACACACTGGTGTGAAGAATGACTCCAACAGTGTTTTATCTGGAGGTGGATAGCATTCCCTGTCATAAGTCCTTCAGAACTGTCCCAGATCATTGCATTGCTGAGAGTGAGTCTTCCTTTTTAAGTCTTATCTCTACTTGCTATGTCGATCTCCTCTAGAGTCGTGTTATTCAGTGTTCCCTAAACACAACCAGTCCTTTCCCCACACTTAGGTTTGTGTATTTAAATACTTCTCTGTCACAGATGTCAACTGATTCAACCATTCTAGAGAACAATTTGGAACCATGCCCAAAGGGTTATAAAACTACATTTTTTGGGGCATTTTATCTCCATATTATTCTTTTTTTTTTTTTTTTAAACCCTCACCTTTTGCCTTAGAATCAATACTATGTATTGGTTCTAAGACAGAAGAGTGGTAAGGGGTAGGCAGTGGGTATCAAATGACTTGTCCAGGGTCACACAGCTGGGAAGTGTCTGAGGACAGATTTGAACCCAGGACCTCCTGTCTCTAGGCCTGGCTCTATCCACTGAGCCATCCAGCTGCCCCTCCATAGTATTCATTCTTGCAAGTGAACAATCCCATAGAACCCAAACCCCCAAACATATACCCAAATAAATAAGTGATTAATTGTGTTGTTCTGGATCATTGCATTGCTGCTAGTAGCAAAGTCTTATCACATTTAATCGTTACACAGTATAGCCATTACTATGTATAATGTTCTCCTGGTTCTGCTTATTTAACTCTTTATCAATTCATGGAGGTCTTTCCAACTTTTTCTGAAATCATCCTATTCATCATTCCTTATAGCACAATAGTATTATATCACCATCCTATACCACAGTTTATTTTGCCATTCCCCAATAGAGGAATATCCCTTTAGTTTCCAATTCTTTGTCATCACAAAAAGAGCAGCTATAAATATTTTTGTACAAACAGGTCCTTTCTCCTCTGCTCCCCCCTTACCCCCTTTTTTTATCTCTTTGGGATACAGACCTAGTAATGGATATTAATGTGATGGATATTATGATGCCGGTAGTAAAAGTGAGTCACCAGGGGCTTGGGAACCAGTAACTAGATCAGCAGAAGATTTGGGGCTATCAGTGTTGAGCAGCCTCAGCTGTGGTGCCCAGTCAATCTCCACTGCAACTGTAGGCTCCTTTAAGTTGTTGAATGAGCTGCCCCTCCCTGCTGGAGTAACTGCCTTCCTATTGGGTGAGAGCAGAACCCAGCAGGAAGTGGTGCTCAACTTCCTGGTTACAATGGAGGCTTTGGTTTGACTCCCCTGTAAACTCAACTAATTGATATTCTCTCCTCAGTCCCTTAGCCTAGGTGTTGATATAAGAATTACAGGAACTCACAGAATTAGGCTAAGGGATTTATTTTAAAACTGGGAAGAGAAAACTGAAATAAGAGTGTTTGAGTCTTGAGAAGCTGTCAGCTAGGGGCAACTGGCAAATGCTCCCAATGGACCTAGAAGGTAAGGTCAGGCTGAGGGAACCAGCCCTCAGCCAGAGATAATCTGATACTGCCCTGATGTTGTTTGATCCACCAGCTAAACAGGTGTAGTTGTTAAGTTGGTTTAGGGGTGTCCCTATCCTAGGCTACTATAAGCTAAAACCTGCCCAAGTTCCATGTCCCTTCAACCTCCCAGGGTCCCCAAGGGGAAGTCAGGGGTACCTGGATGTCTGGGGGAGGTCAAGGAAATCAGAACCCCAAGGTTGGGTTTGCAGGGGCTTAAATAGTCACAGAGCAACTGTCAGCTGGCATGTGGGTGGCACCTGCCAGGCCAGAGTTCCATTCTACTAACTGACAGGATTGCCCAGGGTAATATTGCAAATGTAAGAAATCCTGTATTACAAGACCTAGTAATGGTATTTCTGGATCAAAAGGTATGCATTCTTTTATAGCCCGTTTTGCATAGTTCCAAATTGCTGTCTGGAATGGTTGGATCAGTTCACAACTCCACCAGCAATGTCCCAGTTTTGCCACATTCCCTCCAACATTTATCATTTTCCTTTACTGTCATATTGGCTAATCTGATAGGCATGAGGTACCTCATAGTTGTTTTAATTTGAGTATCCCTAATGAAGAGAAATTTAGAACAATTTTCTTATGATTCTTAATAGCTTTGATTTTTAAAATCTGAATACTGCCTATTCATATCCTTTGACCATTGATCAATTGGGGAATAATTTGGATTCTTATAAATTTGGCTTAGTTTTTTGTATATTTGAGAAATGAGACCTTTATCAGAGAAATTTGTTATTAAAATGTTTTCCCAGTCATTTTCCTTCTAATCTTGGTTGCATTGGTTTTGTTTGTATAAAACCTTTTTAATTTGATATAATCAATATTATTAATTTTATATCTTGTAATATTCTCTATCTCTTGTAAAAAACTACATATTTTTTTGACCCAGCAATACCTCTATTAAGTCTATACCCCCCAAAGAGTTCAAAGAAAAAGGAAAAAGGACTTATTTGTGTAAAAATATTTATAGTAGCACTTTTTGAGGTGGCAAAAAATTGGAAATTGAAGGGATGCTTATCCATTGGGAAATGATTGAACAAGTTGTGATCTGTAATTGTGATGGAATACTATATTGTGCTATAAGAAATAATGAGCAGGATTATTTCAGAAAAACCTGAGAATTCTTAAATAACTGATGTAAAGTGAAGTGAGCAGAAACAGGATAACATTGTATGAAGTAACAGCAATATTGTATGATGATCAATTGTGAATGCTTCAGTTATTCTTAGCAATACAGTGATCCAAGCCAGTTTCAAAGGACTTATGATGAAAAATGCCGTCTACTTCCAGAGGAAGAACTGATGAAGTCTGAATGCAGATTGAAGTGCACTGTTTTTACTTTATTTTCTTTGTGGGTTTTTTTATATGTATTCTTCCACAATGTGACCAGAATGGGAATATGTTTTGCATGATATCACATCTATAAGCTATATGTTATATTATAAGAGGTCTCTAACTCTATTTGATGGATATGAAGATGATATACAGAGAGATGATAGGATGACACTTCTCCTTTATAACAGTTGCCCAGGCAGGATCCTTTAGGTCAAAAGTGTTTAATCCCTTCAGGACCCACCTGGGGTTAATTGATATCAATTATTGGGCTCTTCGGCTGAGGTAATGTTGGTAATCTGACTGCGTTGACTCCCTTCCCAAAATAAGCTTTGGAAACCAATTCAGGAAGGTACTTTAAACTTTAAATATATTTGGTAATAATGATAATGGTAAGGGATTGAGGTATTAGGAGACACTACTTTAAATAGATACTAATGAATCTCTAACTGCAGGCAAATGAAGGAATCAAGATGATAGCTTCTCTCTGGTACAACCTGGCCAGGGCTAAACCAGAGTAGGCAATCTGCTGTGAAATCTTCAGTTTCTTCCTCTGTAGATCTTAAACCTTAACAGTTGAGATACCACCCTTTCCACCCTCATCTTCGTCTCCTGCCCACTTTGCGGATCCTTCCCGGGCCCTGGGAAGCCTAGATAGCTAAGATGATGAAACTCCTAATATCTAGGGGCAGTAGACACAGAGATGGTGGTCAAGTACAGATTGATAAAGGTACAGGAAACACAGGAGGAGCTTGCAGGGTAGTGTTTGCAAGTCTCTATCTCCAAAGACCAGGATCCACACCAATCTCTAGCCTCAGGGACAGGTAAAAGACCCCAGAACCTCTCTCAGGGTTCTCAACTGCACTCTCCCGAGGCCCGCATGCCTCTCTGGGAACATTCTATCCAACTGACTTTATCTGTCAATCAAAAGTGAACTTCAAGCTCCCAGAGATTCAATATAACATATATCAAATTGTTTCCTGTCTGAGGGAGGGGGAGAGAGAGAATTTGGAACTTAAAATTGTTTGTTCATGTAATTGAGGAAAAAATAAAATATTAAAAGGTTAAAAAAAAATCTCTCGGGGCAGCTGGGTAGCTCAGTGGATTGAGAGCCAGGCCTAGAGACGGGAGGTCCTAGGTTCAAATCCTGCCTCAGACACTTCCCAGCTGTGTGACCCTGGGCAAGTCACTTGACCCCCATTGCCTACCCTTACCACTCTTCCACCTATCAGTCAATACGCAGAAGTTAAGGGTTTAAAATACAAAAAAAAAAAAAAAAAAAAAAAAAAAAAAAAATCTCTCCACTACCATCTCTGCCTTTTGAAAGCCTCTCTTCTTGAAGGACCCACCTCAACTGATACTTTTTTGATGAAGCCTCTTTTGAATCCTTCTGCTCCTAAAAATGGTTGTGATTGCTTCTTCTCCTCCATAGAACTTTCTTTGTACGTCTCTCAAGACACATTCTACTCTTCCTCATCTGTACTCATCTGATTTTACTACTAGATTGTAGGCTTCTTAAGGGAAGATCCCTATTTCTTAGTTGTTGTTCTATCCTGTAATGCTCAGCCCAGGGGTTTGCATATGGTAGGTGTAGAAAATATTACTTGAATCTATTGGAGATTCTTTTTTTTTTTTTTAAAACCCTTAACTTCTGTGTATTGGCTTATAGGTAGAAGAGTGGTAAGGGTGGGCAATGGGAGTCAAGTGACTTGCCCAGGGTCACACAGCTGGGAAGTGTCTGAGGCCAGATTTGAACCTAGGACCTCCTGTCTCTAGGCCTGGTTCTCAAACCACTGAGCTACCCAGCTGCCCCCTGGAGATTCTTTTTAAATCTTCATGTTATTTGAATGAATAGCAAACCATCACACAGAAACTTAATAGTATCGAAGTTTCAGATGTAACTTTATAAAATGAATTTTGTTTTCTTTTTTGAGAGATCTTATTATTTTATTTCTTTAAATAAGCTACAAGCATTCCCTAGCACTGTTCTGTGGTGTGTGCCAACTGACCATCTCAAATGACCTGTACAAATATAGGAAACTTTTTGTGCATCTGGAGAGAGATAGAAAACTTTCAGATTAGTGCAAGAAGAGGAACAAGAATGCTTGGAGAAATGATCACCCTGTGGAACACAAGGGCCAGTAAAGATAACCATTCTGGATAGGAGGGGCTAAAGTGATTGATTAGACTAGATCTTTTTATTATTTACTAGATCAGTCTTTATTAGGCAGGAAGACTAGAAGTAAGCATAAAGGATCTTTAGGCTTTTTAGTTGCTGGAATTTCCCCCTATAGCCTTTCTAAATACATCTTGCAACTTTTGGAGTTAAACAATCTTTTTTTTTTAAACCTTTACCTTTGTAAGAATTTAAGTTTAGGTTTTTATGCTAATATGAAAGTTCTAAAGTAATATTATGGTCACCAGTATAAAAATATTACAGTTTAAGTCAAAATGACTTTTAGCAGCTTTATTTACTAAAAGGTGAAAAGAGTAAAAGTGGAAAAATGTAGATAAAGAGACAGATTCTAATAAGCCTACCAGCCCTTCTCCTAAAAAGCCAGACTCAGCCCCAGCAAGGCTTTCCCAAGACTCTGTCTCCATGTGGATTTCCCCGTAGTCCTCAGCCAGAAGTCTTGGTGGTGTCTTCAGCCAGAGTTCCACCACCTCAGCCTCCTCCAAAGCCAAGGCTGGTATCTGCCTCTCCAGAACCGATCTCTCCAGAAGCTAGGAAAGGAAAGCCATCTACTCACCCAGCAAGCCAACACAGGGTCCAGGGGAAAAGTCTCCTCCTCCAATCTGGCTCACTGACCCAGAGAGAGTGACTGAATCCTTGAGCTGACCTTTTTAAAGCAGTTTTCTCAATGTCACTTCCTGTTGGTCCCCCACTTTATGGGTCTTTGAATTTGCCTAGCAGTGCCTAAGGGAGGGGCAGTGACCTTTGGAGGTGTAAGTGACTTGTGAACTCTCTTACTTAGTGTCAAGTAGGAGTACTTTAAATTCTTGATTTGATTAGCTAAAAATAAGCTAGGGAAGAGTTAATCCTATCTTCATACCTTCCATTTTAGAATTAATACTAAGTATTGGTTCCAAGGCAGAAGAATGGTAAGGACTAGTAGGCAGTGGAGGTTAAGTGACTTGCCCAGGGTCATCCAGCTAGGAAGTATCAGAAAGAATTCAGTAATATAGTGAATTAAACATAAACTTGGACAAATAAAAAGATCTAAATTCAGTTACAGAATTGATAACAAGATATAACAAGAATCCTTTAAAATCATAGGCCTGTCAGTGGGGTGCTGAAATGTTGCAAATCCAGGTCAACCCTACCCTGTCACAAAGAAAAAAAAAATATGCTGGATTCTTCAAACATAAACATTTGTGAAGTACCTATGTGCACAATTCTGTGCTAGTGATGCTGCAGAATTTGGAGGGGTGCATGAATTCATGGAGTAGGCATTCTTTTCACAGATATGGATAGTGTCCCATTGGGTCTGTGGGAGTCTCATCCCCATTCTCCCATAAATCCCCTGTAGGGGAATTCCCCACGGTGTTGGAGGCCTTTCCCCAGACTGTTTCCTTCAGATATCTGCCTACTGTTAACAGTCAGTCTCACCACATGCCCAGTCTGCCTCTTTTCCTGTTGATTATTTCTTGAATTGCGTCTTTTCCTTTACACCATTCAGATCATTTCAAGTAATTGGTTGCAGCCTAATATAAACTGCAACCTAAAGTAGGGGCAGCTGGGTTAGCTCAGTGGATTGAGAGCCAGGCCTAGAGACAAAAGGTCCTAGGTTCAAATCCGGCCTCAGACACTTCCCAGCTGGGTGACCCTGAGCGACCCATTGCCTACTGGTTGTGGCCCTATGCTCCTAGAATGGAGTCCCAGGATAAAAAAAAAATGCCTAGCATATCGGATAGCTTTCTATTGCTATTTGGGCTACCTTCAGGTTTAGTTATTTGGAGACTGTGGCATCTTTGTTAGTGTGGCTTTATAGTACCACTGAAATAATATTCTATTAAAAGGCAGGTTTTTGTGGCAAAGAGCAGTGTGGGATCCATGTCCGTGCTGCACAGTTTTCTAAATATAATATGACAGAGCAAAAGGTGCAGAACCAGGAGAACATTGTATCCAAAGATGGATACATTGTAGCACAATCTAATGTAACTGACTTCGCTACCAGCAGCAATGCAATGACCCAGGACAATCCAGAGGAACTTAGGAGAAAGAACGCTATCCACATCCTGAGAAAGAACTGTGGGAGCAGAAAAGCAGAAGAAAAACATGATTGATCATATGGTTTGATGGGGATATGATTGGAGGTTTGGCATTAAAAGATTGCTCTACTGCAAATATTAATAAGTAAATGTTAAAAATAACTGCATGGGGCAGCTGGGTAGCTCAGTGGAGTGAGAGCCAGGCCTAGAGACGGGAGGTCCTAGGTTCAAATCTGACCTCAGACACTTCCCAGCTGTGTGACCCTGGGCAAGTCACTTGACCCCCATTGCCCACCCTTACCACTCTTCCACCTATAAGTCAATGCACCGAAGTACAAGGGTTTAAAAAAAAAAATAACTGCATGATTAGATAATTAAAGCTGTTTTTTATGTTAAAAAAATAAATGTAATTCTTGAGATGGCATGAATCACCGAGGACTGATCTTGGGTCAAGTTATCAAGGAGAGAACACGGGTCCCCTGGATCTGTAAATGTGGCCATACACACTGTCTTAGATACCAGACTCATCTTCAGAACCTACCACTTTGGCTGACCACACCTCTCAGTTTAAAGCCAGCAGGTTATTAGACTTTCGAGCCTTATACGCACTCATTGCATTAGGATCCTGAGGCCATAGAGCAGGGGTTGGTAACCTTTTTGGCCGTGATAGCCATAAACGCCACATTTTTAAAAATGTAATTTCGTGAGAGCCGTACAGTGCTCACAGTGCACTCCTGTAACAGCGCCTGAAAAAAAATGGACTTTATGGCTCCTGCAGAAAGAGCCATACGTTGCCGACCCCTGCTATATAGACCATCCCTTGTGACCTTTCACCTCAGCTGTGAGCCTGAGTCTTCTCACAGTAAACATTTTCCAAGTTTCTCAGAATCAACAATTAAAGGGAAAAAACAGGTACTTAACTGTCATTTCACAGGAAGACAAAACGGTGGAATCAATAGCTTTAATTCTTGCCATAGGTTATAGCTCAACAGTAAAGGGAGTTAATTCAAGGGTTCCCCTAGCCCCCAGGAGTTCCCCTAGCAGATTTTATGGCCCAGAAAGTTTTTCCTCTTATTGAGCTTAAACCCTCTTTAGGACATTAAACCCATTCTCTGTGGTCCTGTACTTTAGCTGCTTAATCATTTCCCATTCTCTGCATTGCTGGAATGTTCATTTCAAAGTTTATTTCAGTAAACATTGATCAAATGTTGGATATATATTGGACCCCCTGTTAAGAGTTGGGATTGCAGTGAAAAAAACTAGAAAACAGGCCTTACTCTCAAAGATGTTTACATTCTTTCATCCCACTTTGTCAGAACATTTCCCTTTCATTAGTTTATTTCTTATATGAGAAATAAACATTTCAAGGTAGCTTCAGCAAATAAAAGCAAAATAAATTTTTTTTAGGCAACCCGTTAGTCCTATTGAAGAGGCGATAACTTCATTTTTTTGAGAAGATGGGAAAGTCAGGAGGAAGGGGGTCTTTTCTTTCTCTTCTAAAGGAGGCACAATAAGCTGAGTGGGAGGGGGTAGTAGAAGCCTGAAAGCTCTTCATTTGAGTGTGCGTGCATGTGCGTGTGCATGTGTTTTCATGCTCCCTTGAACACATTTATAGAGATATGTAAAGTGCTTTGTTACAGTTATGTCTGACTGTAGTAATTAGATGTTTGAGTCAGTGTCCTTGCTGACAGTCACTCAGGAAGGGCTGGCTCTTTGTGGGGGCATCTGCCATCCATGTAACTTCTGCCATCTGTGGGAAAGATAGGAGAGTACATAGTGATTTCCAGGAGACTACTGACTTGGCCCCTAAAGCTTTTTTTAGACCTCCATGGGTGTCATTCCCCGCCCCCCCCCCCCCCAGTATTATTCATTTTTGTAATAGAGTAATCTTTTAAAACCAAAACCCAAAATCTGCATTTCTGCTCCCACAGTTCTTTCTCTAGATGTGGATAGCCTTCTTTCTCACAAGTCCCTCAGGATTGTCCTGGTTCATTGCATTGCTTTTAGTAGAGAAGTCCATTACATTTGATCATCCCATGATGTTTTAGTTACTGTGTATAATGTTCTGGTTTTGCTTATTCCACTCCATGTCAGTTATGGAGGTCTTTCCAGTTCTTATAGAAATCAAGCAATTCATTCCTTATAGCACAGTAGTATTACATCACCATCGTATACCACAATTTGTTCATCCATTCCCCAATCAAGGAGCATCTCCTTATTTTCCAAATTTTTGACACCACAAAAAGCATAGTGATAAATATTTTTGTACAAACAGGAACCCTCCAAGAAATTTTTAATGCAGTTTGACAGCTGCCATTTTTAGTTCCTTAGTGATCATCCCATAAACTGAAGTCCGTGCTTGGGAGGTCTGAGAGGCTACAGAGGCCTTGGCTTATGATGTAGGTTGCTGTTTGTACAATATTATTATAGTGATTGTCATATCTTCCTTGGGTAATAGAAATGCAAACTACCCAGAGGCATCTCCTTACTGCTAATATTGGATGTATTTACTAAAGCAAATCCTTTAAAAATTTTAATGAAATCTTGTGTATTTATTTCATCCAAACTTCTCTCTCTATCCTTTCCCTTCCCTTCTCTAATTACACCATCTCATATGACAAAAAACTTTTTTAAATAAAAAAAGGGGGAAAAATCAGCAAATTCAATATGTTGAAAAAAATCTGAATATATACAGTATTCCGTACCTGTCAACCTGAAGACAAATCCTTTGCAAATCAGACTTTGCAAAGGAATGGGATGGGAGTGTTTTCTCATATTTCTACTTTGGAGCATGTGAAGCAAGTCCTTCTTTTTAAAGAAATCCTAATATATAGGAGATTCTGTTGACAATAAGTTACTTTGTGACAAATACACAGTAGAGACTGATTTCATCTAATTTTAGTTCATTTGCCTTTCTGTTATTTAAATATATGACCAAAATTGTCTTCAAACCCAAAAGTGACTGATCCCTGTAATTTTAATAGCCAGGCTTAGTTCCCCCTCTTCCCCTCCAAATTAAGAAGATGTTTTCATTGCAGAGATGGGGAACTACAGGGGTGGGAGGTTGTTAGACATGGGCATGGTTTTGCAGAGTATAGAAGGATGTGTTTGTTTTGTTATTGAGTGTACTATAATAAACCTCATCAATACAAATAAAATCCAAGTTCTACATTTAAGTAGTTGGGATAATTGGGGGCTTCAGTCACTAAAACCCTCAGTCTTCTACTTGTGCTTTTAGGTAGCTGGAATTTTCCCAAAGAAAGGATGTTAGCTGTTACATTGACATCTTTGTTTTTTTTGGAAGGAGAAAATGATGTCCATTTTGGAACTGAAGCCCAGGATTGGTTCTGTGTTTATTTTCATGTACCTATCTTCAGTTATTGGACCAATTGTGAGAGACCAGACTTAGTGGTTAGCGCCAGCCCCTGTTAAGTGCTTTGTGCTTGATTGTTTTTAGAGTTGATTTCCTTGCTAATAAATAGTTTGCAGTGTTGCCAAACAATCCAGGATGAATGTATCTCTCTAGGCTTTCCTTGAATGGTAAGAATGAGCTCAGTATAAACAGTGTCTTGGAGTTGAAGAACTAGGGAAGCCCTAATCATGTTGATGTTAGTGTCACCCCACATGCCTCATAAACAAAGTAATTAATGTTTTAAGTGCTGCAGGGTTATCTTCAGATGACTGCTGCCAGTCTTGGAAGGAAGTACTGCCAGGCTTCATTCATGTCAGTAGAATCTGGCTGGCTGCTTCCATGGAAACCATGGAAGGCCAGCTGACCTGTACTAGCATTTCTAGACAGGTTTTCTGGGATGGTCTATTTGTTCTTCCCAGCTCCCTTTTCTCTTGAGTACAGCTATTCTTGAACTGTAGGGCCAGCTGCACTGAGCTTGACTAAAGAAAGACCTTTGAATTATCTGAATGATTTTTATTTCAAGGAACTGGGCTACAGTGGACTGGAGTAGTTAAGTGGGTATGGGGGAGAGGGGAAGGAGGACTTAAATGTGGCCCTTAATTACTAGCTTAAAGATAAACTGGTCCTGGGAGCAGCTGGGTGACTCAGTGGATTGAGAGCCAGGCCTACACATGGGAGGTCCTGGCTTCAAATTTGTCTTCAGACACTTCACAGCTACATGACTCTGGACAAGTCACTTAACCCCCCATTGTCTAACCCTTACCACTCTTCTGCCTTGGAACCAATATACAGTATTGCTTCTACGATGGAAGGTAAGGGTTTAAAAAAAAAAAGAAAAGAAAAGAAACTGGTCCACTTTAGTTCATTATTTTCCCCATGGCACATAATGTGTTTCATCTTTAGAAAATACATCTGTCAGAATACTTCACACTTTTAGTCATCTTAGTTCATATTTAATCATTTGTGACCTTGGAGAGCAACTCTTCTGGTGATGAAATGATAGCTGAGTAAAGGAGAAGACTGAGTGCATATCCTATAGACAAAGCTGTCTTTAATAGAATGGTTAAAACAGAAAGTAACATTTTTCTCCTTTCTTTCTCTTGTTGAATTAAAAACTAGTCCAAAGAAATCTAGTCTAATCTGGACTGACTTTTAGTATGGCCAACAGCAGTCCATTTGATTCTTACCTTACCAATTTATGAGGATTTGGGGGTCTTGGAATGTCTTGGTTTAAGAAAACAGTCATTTTAGTGATTGATTATTCTTCATTGTCTTAGAAATTGAAGAATAATTTTACTTTGTTTTCTTATAACATGTCACCCAATCACTTGCTTGATTTGAGCTGAGTGGGTGTTAAGGTATAAAAAAGATAGATATGAGATTTTAAAGTCTTTTTATTTCCCTCAGAGTTGGTTGAGGAGCACCTGCTTTTACCAAGTTCATATTCACCTTTTTCTTTTTGTCTTTATTATAACTTCTTACAAAGCCTCAGTGGATGGGTGGGGGATAAGTATTTGAAAAAATATATTACACTTTTATTTAGACTTTTATATTCTGCTTCTGAAAATATTCCCCAAAGTGTTCCACTTCAGAATTGCTAGTTCCTTGTTAACTTTGAAGTGGGAGGAAGAGAGTTATGAAAGAGGCAAATTTATAGTTTCTTGTATTTTTCCTTAGAAAAAGACCACGTATTAGGCTTTTCCCCCCTATATATGATCAATTAAAATGATGTGAGTTCTTTTGTAGACAATAAAGCATTTTTGAAATTCTATTCCTGATATCTTTAGATCTTGAACAATAATTGATTTATTTGGATTTTAGTAATGAATTGAGGTGCCACTGTGAACCAAATGAAGAACATTCATTTTACTGCCCTTGCATAGATGGTATATTTAGTCAGTTAATCCTACACACCTTTCTTTTCATATATAAAAGACCTACCCCTGAAGCTCTTTGACCATAGAGAGAATGTCATTGGCCCATCTTGTTCAGCTACTCAGCTAATATTTGACTGTATCTTCCTAGTGGAAGGTAATGACTAACACTTTTTTCTCCTGTTTACTCATTTTCCCACAGTCTTATAATCAGATAGTGATAAGGTATCCCTATAGGAACAGTTTTATTTTGGACAGTTTTATAATAGGTCTTATTGATAAGTGGCTTTGGGGTTATATTCTGCCCCTCTCCCCAGCACACCTGTAAATGCACTCTTGGGATCCTTTTAAAGAAAAAAAAAAAGGAAAAATCAATATAACTGATCAGTATCTTGAAAGAGAGAAAATATGTGCAATCCTTGTGGGCCTCTTGCCTTGTAAAGCAGTGGTGTAGATCAGAACACCTTTTTGACTCTTTAAGACATTCTTATTAGGGGCAGCTGGGTGGCTCAGTGGATTGAGAGCCAGGCCTAGAGATAGGAGGTCCTAGGTTCAAATCTGGCCTCAGACACTTCTTGGGCAAGTCACTTAATTCCCATTCCCTAGTCCCTACTGCTCTTCTGCCTTGGACCAATACATAGAGTATTGATTCCAAGATGTAAAATAAGGGTTAAAAAAAATAGAAACTTTTAAACTATATTTTTATTTTAAAGATATTTTTTCCATGGTTACATGATTCATGTTTTCTCTCTCCCCTCTCTCCTCTCCTCTCCCAGAGTTGAAAAGCAATTCCACTGGGCTATACATACATGTATTATTCAATCTATTTCCATATTATTCATTTTTGTAATAGAGTCATCTTCTAAAACCTAAACCTCAAATCATATATCCATATAAACAAGTGATAAGTCATATGTTTTTCTTCTGTGTTTCTACTCCCACAGTTCTTTCTCATAAGTCCCTCGGGATTGTCCTGGATCATTGTATTGCTGTTTGTAGCAAAGTCTAATACATTTGATCATCCCTCAATATTTCAGTTACTCTGTATAGTGTTCTACTGGTTCTGCTCATTTCATTCTGCATCAGTTCATGGAGGCATTTCCAGTTCATATAAAAATCAAGCAGTTTTATCATTCCTTATAGTACAATAGTATTCTATCACCATCATATACCACAATCTGTTCAGCTATTACCTAATTGAGTGACAAACCCTCTTTTTCCCATTGTTAATACCACAAAGAGTGCAGCTATAAATACTTTTGTTCAAATAGATCCTTTCCCATTTTTTTTTTTAACACTTAACTTCCATCTTAGAATCAATACTAGGTATTGGTTCTAAGGCAAAAGAGTGGTAAGGGCTAGGCAATGGATGTCAAGTGATTTGCCCAAGGTCACCCAGCTAAGAAGTGTCTGAGGCCAAATTTGAACCTAGGACCTCCCATCTCTGGGCCTGGCTCTCAATCCACTGAGCTACCCATCTGCCCCTCCAGTTTTTTTTTTTTTTCCCTATCTCCTTGGGATACAAACCTAGTATTGGTATTGTTGGATCAAAGGGCAAGGCAGTCTTTTAACATCCTTTGGGCATAATTCCAAATTGCCTTCCGGAATGATTTTATCAATTCACAATTCTACCAGCAATGCATTAATGTCCCAGTTTTGCCACATCTGTATCAACATTATTTTCCCTTATTGTCATATTGACTAATCCAATAGGTGTGAGGTGACACCTCAGAGTTGTTTTAATTTGCATCTCTCTAATTAGGAGGGATTTAGAACAATTTTTCATATGATTATCGATGGTTTTGATCTCTTCATCTGAAAACTGCCTATTCAAAATCCCTTGCCCATTTGTCAATTGGGGAATGGTTTGATTTCTTATAAATTTGACTTCGTTCCTTATATAGTTAAGAAATTATATCTTTGTCAAGGAATTTTGTTAAAATTTTTTTCCCCAATTTATGGTTTCCCTTCTAATTTTGGTTGCATTGGTTTTGTTTGTACAAAAACTTTATAATTTAATCTAGTCAAAATTATTCATTTTACATCTTGTAATGTTCTCTTTCCCTTGCTAGGTCTTAAATTCTTCCCTTCCCCATAGTTCTGACAGGTATACTAATTCTGTGTTCACCTAATTTACTTATATCACTCTTTATATTTAAGTCATTTATATTTTGAATTTATCTTTGTATAAGGTGTGAGATATTGATCTAAATCTAATTTTTGCCATACTGTTTTCCAATTTTCCCAGGAGTATTTGTCAGATAGTGAGTTCTTAACCCAAAAGCTGGGATCTTTGGGTTTATCCAACCCAGATTGCTGAGGTCATTTACTCCTAGTCTATTCCATTGATCTACCCTTCTATCTCTTAGCAGTACCCAATTTTTTTCCAAGTTACTTTAATTTTTATTTGGAATATTTTCCTATAGTTACATGTTTCATATTCTTTCCCTCTCCCCCAAGCCCCTCTAACCCCCCCTTAGCCGATGCATAATTCCACTGGGTTGTATCATTGATTAAGACCCAATTCCATATTATTGGTAGTTGGACTAGAGTTATCATTTAGTGTCTACATCCCCAATAAATTCCCCATCAGCCCATGTGTTCAAGTAGTTGTTTTTCTTCTTTGTTTCTCCTCCCACAGTTCTTCCTCTGAATGTGGCTAGTTTTTTTTTTTTTCTCATACGTCCCTCAGCCTTGCTCTGGATCCTTGCATTGGTGCTAGTAGAGAATTCCTTTGTGATTGTATCACAGTATCAGTCTCTGTGTATATTGTTCTCCTGGTTCTGCTCCTTTCACTCTGCATCAATTCCTGGAGGTCGTTCCAGTTCACATGGAATTCCTCCAGTTCGTTATTCCTTTCAGCACAGTAGTATTCCATCCCCAACAGATACTACAATTTGTTCAGCCATTCCCCAAACGAAGGACATCCCCTCATTTTCCAATTTTTCGCCACCACAGAGCACAGCTATAAATATTTTTGTACAAGTCTTTTTCTCTGTTGTCTCTTTGGGGTATAAACCAAGCAGTGCTATGGCTGGATCAAAAGGCAGATAGTCTTTTAAAGCCCTTTGGGCATAGTTCCAAATTGCCATCCAGAACGTTTAGATCAATTCACCACTCCACCAGCAATGCATTAATGTCCCAATTTTGCCACCTCCCCTCCAACATTCATTATTCTCCCCTGCTGTCATTTTAGCCAATCTGCTAGGTGTGAGGTGATACCTCAGAGTTGTTTTGATTTGGATTTCTCTAATTATTAGAGATTTAGAACACTTTTCCTTATGTTTATTGATAGTTTTGATTTCTTTATCTGAGAATTGCCTATTCATGTCACTTGCCCATTTATTGATTGGGAGATGGCTTGATTTTTTTGTACAATTGATTTAGCTCCTTGTATATTTGAGTAATTAGACCTTTGTCTGAGTTTTTTGTTATGATGATTTTTTCCCAATTTGTTGCTTCCCTTCTAATTTTGATAGCATTGGTTTTGTCTGTACAAAACCTTTTTAGTTTAATGTAGTCAAAATTATTTATTTTACATTTTGTAATTTTTTCTAGCTCTTGCTTGTTTTAAAATCTTTCCTTTCCCAGAGATTTGACAGGCCTATTATTCTGTGCTCACCTAATTTGCTTATAGTTTTCCTTCTTTATATTCAAGTCATTCACCCATTCTGAGTTTATCTTGGTATAGGGTGTGAGATGTTGATTTAGATCCAATCTCTCCCATATTGTTTTCCAATTTTCCCAGCAGTTTTTGTCAAATAGTAGGTTTTTGTTTCAAAAGCTGGGTTCTTTGGGTTTATCATAGACTGTCTTGCTGAGGGCGCTTACCCTAGTCTATTCCACTGATCCTCCCTTCTGTCTCTAAGCCATGTTGTTTTGATGACTACTGCTTTATAGTACAGTTTTAAGATCTGGTACTGGTAGGCCCCCTTCCTTCAGTACCCTATTTTTTGATGATCATTGCTTTTTATTACAGTTTAAGATCTGGTATTGCTAAGTCAACATCCTTCATATTTTTTTCATTAGTTCCGTTGATATTTTTGATCTTTTGTTTTTCCAGATGAACTTTGTTACTATTTTTTCTAATCCTATAAATAAGTTTTTTGGTAGTTTTATATAGGTATGGTACTGAGTAAGTAAATTAATTTAGGTAGGATTGTCATTTGTATTATATTAGCTCATCCTACCTATGATCAATTAGTGTTTTTCTATGTTTAGATTGAGATTTAATTTTGTGAAGAGTGTTTTGTAGTTGTTTATATATAATTTATGTATTTGTCTTGGCAGTTTCTCAAATATTTTATATTGTCTGTAGTGATTTTAAATGGAGTTTCTCTTTCTAACTCTTGCTACTGAGTTTTGTTGGAGATATATAGAAGTGCTGATGATTTATGTGGGTTTATTTTGTATCCTGCAACTTTGCTAAAGTTATTAATTATTTTCACTAGCTTTTTAGTTGATTTTCTAGGATTCTCTAAGTATACCATCATATTATCGCAAAGAATAATAATTTAATTTCCTCATTGCCTACTTTAATCCCTTCTATTTCTTTTTCTTCTCTAATTACAACCACTAGCATTTCCAGCACAATATTAAATAATAGTGGTGATAATGGGTATCCCTGCTTCACTTCTGATCATATTAGGAAGGCTTCTAACTTATCCCCATTGCAAATGATACTTGCTGATGGTTTTAAATAAATACTATTTATTGTTTTGAGGAAAGGCCCTTCTGTTCCTATACTTTCTAATGTTTTCAGTAGGAATGGGTGTTGTATTTTGTCAAAGGCTTTTGCTGCATCTATTGAGATAATTATGCGATTTCTGTTAGCTTGATTATTGATGTGGTCAATTATTCCGGATGGTTTTTCTAATAATAAACCAGCCTTGCATTCCTGGTATAAATCCCACCTGGTCATAGTGAATAATCCTTGTGACAATTTGGCTGTAATCTCTTTGCTATTATAAGATATTATTCTTTGTAATTTTACAACTTAAAAAATTTTTTTTATGTTTCTTTGTGTTTACATGGTTAACGTTCCATTGTATCTTTTGTTTTTTTGTCTTGATTAGTTTTACTCTGGTGCTTCTCTGTATTCACCACATTCATTATTTCTTATAGGACATTCAGATTCCTTCACTTTTGCACCACATTTTTTTTAGCCCATCCTTATTCAATGTTTTTTGCTCTCACCAAAAGTGCTGCTATAAATGTTCTGAGGACTTTATTGGTGATCTTCTTGGAGTATTAGCCTAGTAATGGAATCTATGAGTTAAGAGTATGGATAATTTTGTAATTTTATTTGCATAATTCCAATTGATTTTGCTGATTTACAGCTCTACCAACAATACATCAATGGGCATGTCTTCCCACAAATCCTCCAAAGTTGATTGTTCTTATTTTTGCCAGTTTGCAGAGTGTGAGATGTAAGGCTTCAGGGTTATCTAGATATGCATTTCTCTCACTACTAGTGATTTGGAGCATTCTTCTTTTATGTTGTTGTTAGTAGTTTGAGAACTATTTGTTTATACTTTTTGACCACTGGTCTCTTGGCACCACTAGTATCTTAACAATAATTGCTTTCTTTAATAATTCCTTAGAAGCAAAGCCAGGACCTCTTCTGGCCTTTTTTTTTTTTTTTTTAAGGGCCTAATAGCTATTTATGTAGTATCTTTGAAAACTTTTCATTACCACTTTTGTACTTCTTCCTCTTCCTCTTCCTCCTGTTCAGTGTTAGTTGTTTCAAAACTATTACTCTGGAAATGTAATTTACTTTAATACCTCAAAAGGTGTTTCAAAATTTATTTTCACAATGTGTATTTAAGGATCACGCAGAGTTATAGCCTTGTTCACTTACCTCTCTTTTCAAATGTACTAATATATAATCATCACTCAAGCTACTTTAAAATTCCTACTATGTGGAGAATGGACACTGGAGAAGATATGAAGACATAGTGTGCTAGCTTCTGGGGAGCTTCCAGGCGGGTAATCACAATGCACAGTGTTATATGATCAGTATGTGAGATCTTAAAGTGTTTTGTGGGGAATCACATTTACTGGGGAGGGGTTGTTGCAGATAAATGAAAGTTTGGTGAAGGAGATCCAGTTGTTAGGCTTTAAAATTTTGGAAAATATTTTACTTATTGGTATAAACTAAGGTGGGGGGGAGGCAGGAGAGAATAGGGCAGGTTTGGGGAAATTTTGGTTAAAAATGATCTTTGACTATAACATTCCCATGTATCATATGCATAGTTATTGTTCAATCATATCTGACTTTGTGACCCTGTGAACTTTTGTTATGGAATTTTCTTGGCAAAGATACTGAAGTGGTTCATCATTTCCCTCTGCAGTGTGTCACATATTTTACAGATGAGGAACTGAGGCAAATAGGGGTAAAGTGATAGTGCCCAGGGTCACACAACTAGTAAGTGTCAGAGGCTGGATTTAAACTAAGGTCTCCTTGACTCCAAGCCTGGTGTTCTATCTGTTGGAATACCAACCTGCCCCTGTTTATGCATAGTAGAGTTGCTTTTTAAGATGCCATCAGATATCAGGAAAGTGAAAGATAAGACATTAATGAAATAATCCTTGAATGTTGTTGTTGTTTTTAATTAATTACCATTTTTGTTTATTTTCTTCCTGTCCATTTTTAATGAATTCTCCATTTCTGGGTCATTGTTCTTTTTTTAAAAATATGTATACATCAGTGAAATTAACATACATGTTTATATACATATTTTATGTGAAACTATTATTTTGAAATTAAGGTATCCTACAATATTGAAAGAACCTTAGTGATCATCTGTTTTAACACTCTAATTTTAATGAGAAGGAAACCAAGATTTCAGCAAATTAAAGAGACTTGCTTAAGATAAAGATTACCAATTAATAGAAACTAAATGATGCAATGGATAGAGTCAGAAAGACTTGAATTCAAATGTGACCTCAGACAGTTTTTTAGCTGTGTCTGTCTGTCATGTAATAGGCATTTAAAAAAAATCTTTCCCTCCCTTTCTTCATTTTTTATCTCCTTCCATCCCAAGATTAGAGCCCAGATCTCCTAACTCCCAGACCAAAACTTTCTTGCTATGGGTACTTGAATGGGGAAGAGGAGTTTACATCTGTGACAGAATCTTGGTAGCCTTGAGGTTCTATGGTCTCTGTTGACTATGCCTCCAATGCTGCCCAAACATCTTGGGAAGTGAAGAAGAGTTTGAACAATGCTACACTGATCCCTTTAGGCCTGGCTGTTCATATTCCTTTGCCAGAATTCATCTTGGAAAGCAGCTTCAAAAAATACTTCCCTTTTCCTTTGTTGTTTATAACTTTTGAGAAAATTATAATGAAGCATAAAAAAATATTTATAATGTTCCCCCCACAATTTCTGATTTATAAACAGTTCACAAATAACTGAATACATTAACTTCTATTTTATTTTTTAAAGTTTTCCTCTGTAGTAGATATTTTGTAATGATTTTGACAGGTAACATGTTTAATCCTGCTATATGTTGGAGAAACAATTTTTGTCCTTTCCTAAAACCATATTTTAGACTTGTATCACAGGTAACTTTCAAGGAAAACTAGTATCATCTGGGGAAAGTTTATGACACCTTGATATAGGGGAAAAAAGTAATTTCAAATTTTCATTTTGGGAGAGTAGAGATTGGTGATTTCTGATTAGGAACCTTCAAAATTTATCAGAATGCTGAGATTTGTGTGGTATGATTTAGACTGACATCTTTAAGGAAAATTCCAAGGGCTTTGGTGATAAGTAGCTCTTGTGATGAACATGACTAAATTCCATAATTTTCTACTTCTCTCCCCCTCCCCCCAGTCTTAACTTCAAGGACCCTGAAGCTGTCAGAGCTTTGACTTGTACTCTCTTAAAAGAAGACTTTGGACTTTCCATTGATATCCCATTGGAAAGGCTCATTCCTACAGTTCCACTTCGACTCAACTATATCCACTGGGTGGAAGATCTGATTGGCCCTTGGGATCCAGCCAGGAGTGCCCTCCGCCGTGGGATTGACATTGGTATCTCCTCTTCATTTCTTGCTTGGAAGTTTCATGTGGTGTTTCTTTACCAGTGTCTTGTTAAAATAAATTGACCGTTGAGATCTCTTTTCTATTGGTGACAGTTGGGCTTTTTTTAGCATTGACTTCACTTAGGCAGCCACAGGAGGTTCTAGAACAAAAGCCTTGAGAATAAGGATGAGAAACTTGGTGGCTTCTCAACTTGATCATTTTCCTTATTGGTTTGAACATTTATTTTCTTTTACCAAGTTCTTGAGATTTGGATTCACTGAAAGAAGTTCATTTGGAATTTTAGCCAAATGTGCATTTACTAAAATATCATTTGGGCCTGTGAAGTTAGCTGTTCTGGACTCTTTGGATGATCATTTGTAGGAATGTTTAAACTGAAGTAAAAGGAATAGAATTAGCATACACAAAATGGGCTCTGCTTAATTGCTGTTTATAAGCATTTACATTTCAGAAGACCTTCTGGTGTGATTAGTTTCAGAAGGAAGTAGTAAAGGGAGATAGAGATACAGTAAATGTATTCTCCATTTCCAGCTCATTCCTTTTTCTCCTTTAACTTGTTCTGGTTCTTTGTAGAAAGCTTGACTAAAGAACTTTAAAATTTTATTTTCAAACACAGAATTGTGATTGGAATATCAGCCTCTGAAGAACAAGTGGTTCTGATCTTTCTGATTTTGAAATAGGAATACATTAAGCCAAATGGATGTCACATTCTTAGGAGGCTAACTTCCTAAATTTGTAGTAAATTTGAATATCTCGGTGCTTCTGGTTTGATCCTAATTATATCTCAGACCTTCTAAGGGTATCAAGAGGGAATGTGTGAAGGATGTGTTTTTTAGCTCTTTCGTTAGGGGGTGTGGGGGAGGTGGGGCAATATAAAAGAAAGGCCACTTCACTGGAATCAGATTTTGTCTAATTAGGGTCCTGTAACTTCTAAGGAAAAAGTGAATATAATTATTAAGAGAAGAAATATTAGGCTTGAAGCATTTGTTATACTTTGCTCTCTTCTCATTGATCAGATTGCTTTAATATCAAATAACTTGCTATTTATCACTTCTTCCCTTTCTTTTCCCCTTTGTTGCTCCCATTTAACTCCTGCCATAATTCATTTCAAATTTCTGGGAAGGATTAGAATATAAATCTCTTAATATTAGGATTCATGGTATTTAATATTATGTTTATCTTTGCACAATAGTAAATACTTAAAACAAACAAATAAATAGTATTTACTGTTGCAGAAACTCCCATATTTGTTTTTTTAATGGATGGAAGAAATTACTAAAATGATGCCATTTTTGGCCCTTAAGGCCATTTTTATAATGTATTGCTTAGCCTTTTGATTTTTTTCTTTACGAGAACTAAAGTACAGAAGAGGGGGTACATTATACCTCATAGTTACTTTGAATGGATTGGAATTAGTGACTGCTAGTAACCTAGACAGTTGATAAATTTGGCTTCAGTTGATCTTAACTTTTCCCATTCTAAATGATTTTAGATTTTTTTTGGAGATTGAAATTTATGTTCATCTTGTTTGTGGTATTTGACCATTGTGGTATTTTAGCAAATACTGTATCATTGATTTCCTTTATGGAAACAAGGTAATATGTGAAAGCATAGCCCTTTTCCAAATCAAGTTAATTCCTTTGAGTTTTGAGTTTTTTCAGTCAGCTACCAAATTATTTATGGAATGCCTACTATGTGTCTTGAACTATAAGAGAATTACAAACTAAAAGATTGGGCTATAGCTATCTGGACACATGCACAATTTTGTTAAAGAAACAAAATTAATGTCTACAGATATCTAAAGAACAATACAGGACATATTTAAAGTGTCAACTTGTATAAGTGCTATAGAAGTTCAAAGAAGGAAATAATTGTCTTCAATAATTTTGTGTGTGTGTGTGTATGCACGTGATGTGCATCTGTGTGTGTGTGCATGTATGTGTGTTGAATTTTTATTTTGATAGGTACAGGAGCATCTTGCATCTATCCTTTACTTGGAGCAACTCTCAATGGCTGGTATTTCCTTGCAACAGAAGTGGATGATATGTGCTTTAATTATGCTAAGAAAAATGTGGAACAGAATAATTTATCTGATCTCATAAAAGGTATATGCCACAGAACTAATATCCTTTTATTTTATTATCATTTGGTGCACCTTGTGTGTGCCTTTGCTTTGGTTCAAAGGTTGATGGAAATGTTGGGGTTTTTTGCCAATATGCAGGCTTGAATGACTCCTACTCCTAGATTTTAACCACCCTCCTCTTTTGCCACCTAGAGAGGGCAGTGGGATATGTGAAGGAGCTTTACCTGAACCAAGCCCTGTGGCTATTTGAGCCTGCCCTCTTTTTGAGCTTCAGTGAATATTGAGCAACCACAGAGTGCATGGAACCGGGCTAGATTGAAGCATAAATCCCTAGTGATGACTGAGGTGTATTTTTCTTCCTCCTCTTCTGCCTGCTGTATGTGTTAAAGGCTGTTAATATTCTTTTCCTTTTGTTCCAGGGACCTAAAGTCTCTTTTGTATAAACTGAGGGTACTTTTTTGTAGTGTTAAACATATGATAAGTGGAGCCATTAAGCATGTTAATGAATCTATAGTGAGTTAATTGTTGCTCTATATCTTAAACATCCTGCTTTTTCTGCCAGTGGTTAAAGTACCACAGAAGACACTCCTAATGGATGCTCTTAAAGAGGAATCTGAGATCATTTATGATTTTTGCATGTGCAACCCTCCCTTTTTTGCCAACCAGTTGGAAGCCAAGGTAGAGTATCTGCTGCTCTGGAGAAACTGAATGTTTGTCTGGATTTGCCATATTGGATGGGTGGGTTAGTGGTGAGAGCAATGTCAAGCAGGTGATACATTTCAATGGGAAACATTATACAATACAAAGCTATCCCAAGATTAATTGCTGGTTAGACTAAATGTCTTGTGCACGCTAATAGACTAGCTGTGCTATTGGAAAAGAGCTGATTTTGGGGTGCTGGGAAGAGGAATCTTCTCTGGATTTGGATGTTTTTCATAGTCTTCTTGTTGCAAAGCTAAAAGATTACCATAAAAAGATTTTTGATGGCAGCCCAAAACAGCTCAAATTATTTCTATTTATTAAAAGTGCAAAAATAAAGTGAACTCTCGATGTCTACTATTTCATATTATGGTTTAAAACAAAATGTGTGTGGTGGATAGGGCGAGTAAAGAAGCAGTTCTCTTTACCTTATTGCATTATCTCAGTTGGGGAAATTTCTAATTCAGCCCCTTCCCCCCCTTCTAAAGTAATTTTCCAAACATCACCTTTGAGGATTGGCAATAAGAAGGGACACCAAAAAACCTAAACACAATTAAATTAAAAGTCCATTAATTCAGATTGTTAGGATGTGGATTAAAAGTGGATGTTGCTTATCAGATTCTTTCTTCGAAATAAATAAAATGAAATATTTGTAAAGTGTTTTGCATCGTGGCTGTCAAAAAGGCACTATTTAAATGCTAGCTACTATTAGTAATATTATTCTAGAATAGTAAATATAATAAGCTTGATAGGGTGGAAGGGAGGTGAAAGTGGTACTCGGGAACAAATTCCATATTAAATGGATAGAATATCTCACTTGCAAATTATTCTTACCAGCTAACCTGTTGGGAGTTCTGTTAGGCACCATTATAGTGTGATGGGCTAGATTATTGTACTGAGAAAAGCAAAAAATGGTATCTTAAAAAAAAAAAAATCTGTCCTTCAGACCAGCTAATCAGAATTTATCTGAAAAATTGAGGTTTTATTTATCAAAATCCAAATGAATATTAGTGATTATTTTTTTTAAAGAGTCACTGAAATGTTTCTTGAAATAGTTGATTTAGCCCATTTAAAGTGTGCTTTTTAGCAATATTGACTTAAATATCTAGAACAAAATGATTCATCTTTTCAGGCAACAATGTCAAAGGTTTTATTTAAAAATTTTTTAATACATTTAAAAAGCATTAAAGTATAATGTAATGGAGGCAACTATCAGTGGATAGAGTGTCAAGCCTGAAGATGGGAGGTCCTGGGTTCAAATCTGGTCTCAGACACTCCCTATCTGTGTGACCCTAGGCAAGTCACTTAACACTTGTCTAGCCTTTCCTGCTCTTCTGCCTTGGAACTGATACTTAGTATTGTTTCTAAGACAGAATTTTTTTTAAAGGTATATAATGTAATATTTTCTTGAAATATTAGTTGTGAATCCCCTGAAAGCTGTTGGGATTGACTTTGTATGTGGTGGATTAGTAGACTGCCTATCCCAACACTTGTTTTTAAGTGAATTCTTGTTGATTTAATTGATGATTGCCAGTTTCATTAAGTTTTTTTTTTTTTAAAATTTTAAACCCTTAACTTCTGTGTATTGACTTGAAGGTGGAAGATTGGTAAGGGTAGGCAATGGGGGTCAAGTGACTTGCCCAGGGTCACACAGCTGGGAAGTGTCTGAGGCCGGATTTGAACCTAGGACCTCCTGTCTCTAGGCCTGGCTCTCAATCCACTGAGCTACCCAGCTGCCCCTCATTAAGTATTAATGATACAATCTGAAGGCATGGTTTTCCTAGCCAAGTGATATAATGTGACTATAGTTACTTCTTTGCTCCCTTAACTAATGCCTAGATAAGAAATATTATGTAAAGTTAAATGATTTGGGTTAAAAAATAATGAAGTTAACCCAAACACATTGAACTTAATTGCCTTATCTTTGTATCCTTATGGCCCTACTATAGGGCCTTGAACAAAAGTAAGTACTTAATTAAATACTTAAAAATGAATGAACAAATGAATGAGAAGATCACTAACCATTTTATCAGGTTGATGTATCTGTTTGTGCATGTGTACCTATAAACACACATAAACTTTTTTTGTCCAGACTTAGATTTCATCTATGTAGGTTTCTCTCAGTGTGGAAGCTCCTTCTACCAATGCAAATGGACAAAAAAATTCTGTAACTTACAGAGAGAGTTGTCTGTTTCTGAGAAGTGGAAGTAGCCTGCCAATGTGTGTCAGAATTTGAACCCAGGATGGTCCCTTTAACTTCTCTAAGACATACTGCCTCTTGAGATAGATACTTCCAAATTCATCATTTTTCTTCTTTGTCTTGCTTTCTCCCACCAATATGTTAAAAAGTCATGATTTAAAGCCAAGGAGTCAGAATTAAAAACCTGTCTCAATCACATAATATCTGTGTATAACTGTATGCAAATCATTTAATCTCTCTTGGTGTTTAGAAATGCTTTCTTATCCCTAAAGTAAGGGGTTGACCTAGATACTTCTCAGCGTTCCTTAAAGCTTTGAACCAATGTAGCTATATAAGACTTAGAAAAAGACATATAAATTTAGTATAAAAATTTTAGATAGCTTGCTAATGGTGAGGAGAGCTTTGGAGCAAGAACATGCTCAAGTACCTAGTTTAGGAGTCTGAAATACTTTTTTCTCTCTAGGGAGTAAATTCTCGAAATCCTCGTAGGCCTCCCCCAAGTTCTGTAAACACTGGGGGTATCACAGAAATCATGGCAGAAGGAGGTGAATTAGAGTTTGTCAAAAGAATCATCCATGACAGTTTGCAGCTGAAGAAGAGACTAAGGTAAGCAGGTGGGGTGACCAAAAGCAGTTTCCTTTTCTTTCTCTCCTACCTGTAGTTATTGTCAGGGAGCAAATGCCTCAGTGCACTGAAAAATAACATGAATGATGAGAAGGGAGGGGACTCTTAGAATGTCTGGTGAGACTCCTCTTTGGGATGGAGGGGGGGCAGTGCTTCTGCCTTTAACCACTGATCCTACACAGTCCCACAGGGGAAAATGCCACATGATCATTTGCTGCTGACACCAGCATTGCACTGCTATGGAGCCAAACTGATTAAAATATGGCTTTTGATTAGTAAGCAGATGGACCCATTTCTTCCCCATGAGCCAAAATAGATTTGTTGCCCAGCCCTTGAAGCAATTTGTGTTCTTGGAATGGAACTCACAAACAGTGACAGATGTGAGGACATTGAGCTGTCAAGAAATTAATGAAGGGAAACTGAGATCCCTCACCAGTTTCATAGGAGAGTTAAGGAGATCCCTTTTTCTAAGCTAATTATTGCAGACAGCACACCTGTCGTTAGGCAGAGAGAAGATATTCACAAAGAACCTTTTGCCTTGCTTGGATTCTTGCCCTGCCACATGTGGTCAAAGTGACAGACAGAGCTAGGGCTCAGATGAATGGGGCTCCCATTGCCAGGGGTAGGAGAGGAAAACCCTTCCCTCATTTTGTTTTAAAATGTTGTGATGCCCTTTGTTTACATCACGTTGATTTCTATGCATAGAGCTCTTACCCTGGCCATTGAGTTTGTCCTTGTGGCAAAGACTTTGAAAGAAAAGGAAAAAGAAAGGAAAGAAAAAAGAGCCAGACTGCCCTGCCTGCCTTTAGTGTCTAGTCATTCAGGTGGGGACTTGGGTCCAGGACCTATACCAAAGCCCCACCTCTTTGAGGAAGGGAAGGAGAGACAAAGTTTTGCTCATTATAATTATACAGCATTAAATTTCATTTTCTTTTTTCTCTACTTCCATTGTTGTGGCCATTTTTTCGTATGTTATTGCTTAGTTCAGCCTGTCAACTTATGAGAGTCTTAACCTGCTTCTCCTAAATTCTTCATATTCTATTACATTCGTGTACTAAATTAGTTAAGTCATTCAAGTTTATTTAAAGCTGTTTATGTTCAGTAAGATTAGGTTCAGTTCCAAAATCCACAAATAATCTCATTTCTTTAATATGATTTCATGGCAATCCTCAAATAACATCATGGTAAATATTTCATTTAATGGCCTAGATAGTAGAAGAGAAAACTATTCAGAGGTGGATTAGAGTTGATGATGCAAGAAGAACATTAAGTAATGTTTTAATACTTGGGAGAAACCAAGTATAAGAATATCCTAAAAGGGGGAGAAATAAGATGCTTTGAAATACTATGGGAAGGCGCCAATTGTAAGGGGCAAAAGAGGGTTTTTGGTTGAATATATATATATTTTTAATTTTTAAGAACCCTTACCTTCCGTCTTGGAGTCAATACTGTGTATTGGCTCCAAGGCAAAAGAGTGGTAAGGGCTAGGCAATGGGGGTCAAGTCACTTGCCCAGGGTCACACAGCTAGAAAGTGTCTGAAGTCAGATTTGAACCTAGGACCTTCCGTCTCTAGGCCTGACTCTCAATCCACTGAGTTACCCAGCTGCCCCCTTTGGTTGAATATATTAAAAGGTTAGGTCACCAGGGAATTGAATAATTATCAGTTCCCAATTAAAGAATAACCTCAAGTCAAAATGACTTTTATGGAAGTTTATTTACAAATGAGAAGAGAAAGAGAAAGTAAGAAATTTAGAGAGGATAAGGTAAGATATGACGAACTAAATAATTCGCTTAGGTCTCTGGTGTTGTAACCCAAGCAGATCTAACTAGTCCTGAATAGGAAAAAGGACAAACCTTGAGCTGAGGCCCGAAGGTGTATGAAGCAAAAGCTTCAGTCACGGAGTCTTTTTTGAAAGGGAAGTTCCTTAAGAGAAGTTCAGGAAGATTTAGTCTTTACACACACCACGTGGAATTCCAAAGGAAAGATTTAAGAACAATCTCACCAAGATCTTGAGGTCCCAGGTCTAGTTCATGAACTAGAAGAGCCCTCAGTTCACTGAACTCTCTTTTTAAAGGGGCCTCTTTTGCATCATTTCTGGTGCCTTCCTCTTAGTTTATGTGTCCAATCACAACAGAAGCCTTTCTTAGGACTGCCTAGGAGGCAGTCAATAAATTCTGATTTGTCACTCACTCTAGCACACATGGGTTACAGACCTCCCAACTTGTGAATTAAGTGGAGATGTTTTCACCTTTGCTGATTAAATCTAAAGATGGGCAGGATAGGTTTAATCTCATTATCACACAACTGAGACTTTTCTGTTTCAGCTGCCTTGTTAGGGGCTTCTAAAGAGGCTAGAATTTCAGATCCTCAAATGATTTAAAATATCATTGGTTTCAGAGTTCCCCTCAAAGCTGCAGATCACAGCCTATCCTTGCCTGTCTACCCTGTATACTTCTTGCCAGTGTCTTCCTAGCAGTTTTCCAAAGGGCCAGAATCACTAAGTACAAAAGGAGAATGTCACTGTAGAATGCCATCAGCTCATCTCACGACTCTTGCCCCGCTCTTATCCTGTAGGCACTGGTCCTGTATAGGCTGCTGATTGTATGTACTTAGCCACCCACTCAAGTCTTATTCCAACTTTAGAAACAGATCTTTTTTTGTAATAAATGCAGAACATTAAGAATGCTGATATAGCTCTTTGAGAACAGTTGAAGGATAACAGAGATTGAATGAAAAGCAGAAATAAGTATTTGGTTGTGATTCTGGACCCCATAGCATCTTTGAAGAATTTCTTAGAGTGAATTATGTCAGATCTGGTATATGAGAAGTTGGGCATGTGTATGTTTGTGAAGCTGGCAGTTAGGTTAGTTTTTCAGTAACTTTATCTTTGTCTGCACAAGCAGAAATCAGTGATCTCTATCTGGAAGCCTAAAAACAAGGGACTCCTATGGGCCTAGAATACAAGAAGGAAAGAAGGAAAGTGGTCAAGTCAAAATGGAAGAAAAAGATGGGAAACTAAAGGGAGAGAGATCTGTATAATGGAGGGGGGAGTAGGGGAGCTCCAGCAGCAATGGCTTTATATCCCCCACACTTCCAAAGTCCTTTTATCTCAAAGAAGTACTAGGAAACCTATCAGGAAAATGGTTGGTTTTTAAAGGACTGATATGAAAACTGCCTTTCTTTTTGAACCTTAGTTGCCTTATTTGTAACAATTGTAGATATCTTCTGTTAAAAAGGAATGAGGGGTTTTGGACATATATGATCTGTTCTTCTTTGTATCTCCTATTACTACTACTATCTCCCTAGAGATCTTCCTTCTAGATATTAGAGTATGGCTGGTGTGTAGATCTTAGGGATAGTGTAGATGAAGGAGGGATCAGGTGCCCAAGGCCTAAGCCATCTGTAGTTGATGAAGGAGAAACACCCACTCCTCTCACAATAGCTATTGATTTGATCTATCCCTCTTCTCTCTCTGACAGGCTTGGTTGGTTAAGCCTGTCAGTTGCTTCCTTCTAACAGTTGACCAGGTTGGGACCTCTTGAGAGGTTAGGTAGATGGTTAACCTCTCTAGGCCCAACCTGAGGTTGGATTAGTTGTTAATAGGCTATTGATTGGCTTTGGAAATGTTGGTATCTTACTGCATATTGATTCTCCCTTCCTAAGGACTGTGATAGAATAACCACTCAGGAAAGTACTTGTTGTTAAATCACTGTATTAGCTATTGATGGGGAAAGGATTACAAGGTAATAAGTTTGGGGACTGGGAACCCTCTTGCTATTGTTTGGCTACTAAGCTAATCTTTGATCAGGACTGGAGATTGCTAGGCTGGTAGAGGCTTGAGGTCTTCACCCTCTCACTAACTCTGACCTGACCTGGCCACAGCCAAGTCAGAGAATAGGGAAGGCTATTTATGTAGATGTTGATTGATGATCTGTATATTCTCTCAGCTCTACTGCCGATAATAATGATCAATCACTAGCTCTCTCACAGTCAAGCACAGGTTACAGGTTCAGGTTTAGGCCTACCCTCTTCTTCTTCTACCACCCTTCACCTCCCTCTGTTTCAGTTCTTGCTCCAAGAGAAGTTTGCTCAAGTCCCAGTTCTGAGTTCTGAGACCCCAACTGTAGTTCTTAGGGGCTATTTATAGGGTGGGGCCAACCAACTTTTGTCCCTGGCTCACAGCACCTGGGAACATTATGAATCTCTCAACTGCCATCCCTGTAAGTCAAGGTGGTATCCCTTTTCTCCCAGATAATGATTTTAACACTTCCTTACAGAGCAATTGTAATATGAGAATCAAAATAGAAACTTTTTGAGACATACTTCATAAGGCACCTTGGATGGACTATTTTTTTGTTTTTGTTTTTATTTTAATTTTATATTTAAATTTTTTTTGTATTTTTTGTATTTTGAATATTTTCCTGTAGTTACATGTTTTATGTTCTTTCCCTCTCCCCCAACACCCCCCACCCTCGGCCAATGCACATTTCTACTGGGTTGTTTCATATATCATTGATTAAGACCCAATTCCATATTACTGATAGTTGGACTAGAGTTATTGTTTAGTGTCTACATCCCCAATAATATCCCCATCAGCCCATGTGTTCAAACAGTTGTTTTTCTTTTGTGTTTCTACTCCCACAGCCTCTGAATATGGCTGGTTTTCTTTCTCATAAGTCCCTCAGCCTTGCTCTGGATCCTTGCATTGTTGATAGTAGAGAAGTCCTTTATGTTTGATTGTACCACAGTGTATCAGCCTCTGTATACAACGTTCTCCTGAATCTGCACTCTACATCAATTCCTGGAGGTCATTCCAGTTCACATGGAATTCCTCCAATTCCTTATTCCTTTGAGCACCATAGTATTCCATCCCCAACAGATAACCACAATTTGTTCAGCCATTCCCCAATTGAAGGACATTCCCTCATTTTCCAATTTTTTGCCACTACAAAGAGCACAGCTATAAATATTTTTGTATAAGTCTTTTTCCTTATTATCTCTTTGGGGTATAAACCAAGCAGTGCTATGGCTGGATCAAAAGGTAGATAGTCTTTTAAAGCCCTTTGGGCATAGTTCCAAATTGCCATTGGATGGACTATTTGAAGGTTTACAAAATGCCGTCTTCTCAGTGGTTGAGTGAGGACAGTAGCAAGAAGGGTCCAGATTAGGAACTTGACAGAGAAATGGATTGACATCTTGGGACAGCCTCATTCTGTGAGGGTCAGGAAGGAACTAAATCTCAACGAGGAACTTGTTGATTCCACTCAACGTTTATGAGAAGTAAGTAGCAGAATTGATGGAAACTAATGTTCTCTTGACTATACTAGCCTTTATGTTCTTTTACAGTTTAGTCCTCATGGTTTGGTCAGAATTAGGTACTTGACCATAGACTTTTTACAGCGATAGTTGTATAGTTCTGGATAGAGGTGAGTGGATTTGAACCTCTCAAGTCTTGGACAAGCACTGAAATGAAATATCCCTATTTGCTTGTTTATTTATTTGTTAGGAAGTAACCATGAGCAAATTTAATAATTTTAATTTGGCTTCCTTAGAACATTGATTCATGTTAAAACAGCAATGGCAACAAACAAACAACAGAATAACACACCCAAAAATGATGGCGAAAAAGCTGCTTCTTTTTTGCCCATGACTTGAAAGGGAATGTGGTGTAGTGGTTAGTTCAGGAAGTCAGGAGGTCTGAAACACTCTTTTTTAGACATGGAGAAAGGGAGACCTGCGAACTGGAGCTGTAGCTGAATTAAAAAAAAAAAAACAACCCTTACCTTCTGTCTTAGAATTGATACTGAGTATTGGTTCCAAGGCAGGGATAAGGACTAGGCAATTGAGGTTAAGTGACTTGCCCAGGGTCACACAGTTAAAATGTCTGTAACCACATTTGAACATAGGACCTCCTGTGTCCAGATCTGGTGCTCTATTCACCGAGCCACCTAGCTGCCCCTTATAGCTGAATTCTTAATCACATACAGCTATTTCAACATTATGGAGTGATTCTAAGGACTATTTAACACTTTTTTAGTCACGATGATATTACCTTCAACAGATGAAACAGAGAAGGGCAGGTGGCGTTCATTCTCCTTCTTTAGGTACCTATTAGCATAAATTTTGTTTTTTCTTTCCCTCTTAAATTCTGATTTTTGCCTCTTATAACCTATTTGATGTGGTCAAATAATGAATTTCTCTGGGTCTGAGTTTCCTCATCTGTTAAAGTAAGGAGGTTGTATTAGATGACCTTTAGGGTCCTTCCAGCTCTGTATCTGTGATATTGGGAAATGAAATATATCCTTTTTTGAAAATTATCTTATCAGTGCACCTGACAGTCCATAAGACCTTGCTTACTTGAAAACCAAGAGCCCTTTTTTGATGCTCTTGCCAAGAACCAAATCTATTAGTCAATTCACAAACATTTGTGGAATGTTTACCGTGTGCCAGAAACTATACTAAATGCAGGGGCTAAACATTAGGAGCAAAAACAGTCTCTGCCCTCAAGGAATTTATATTCTAGTGGGGGTGACAACATATATGGGTGGAGATACCTTGGAGCAGTAGAGCCCTGGGTTTAGGAAGATCTGAGTTCAAATCTAGCCTCAGACACTCAGTAGCTATGTGACTCTGGGCATATCACTTAGCCTCAGTTTACTCATCTATAAAATGTGGATAAGAGTTGTTGTGTGGATCAAATATGATAATAATTATAAAGTGCTTAGTCTAGCATCTGGTCTGTAATAAAGGCTATATAAACATTAGCTATTATATACATATGCATACATCCAATAAGCATAATAAATAGGTTTGGGGGGGGGGGTTGGGGAAGGGAGCGGGAGAAGGCTTTCCTGAAGTCTTTCAGGCTGTCTTGATGGAAGCCATCAATGGTAAGAGGTGGAGGTGAGGAAGGGGGGAAGCCTATTTTAGGCATAGGACACCACAGGGATAGAGAGTCATGGGTGAGAACTAAACCATGGAGTGGTTAGATGTGTTAGAATACTCGAAATGGAGGGAGCCTGAATAGGAGGGGGAACCTTAGGCAGCCCTGAACTTTAGGGACAGTTGTGTGGGTTGGCTGTGCTTAGAAATATGTTTAAAAGGTGCCCCCCAAATAGAAATTAAAAGGGAAAGGTGAGGCAATATCTGCTGGATTTTATGGAATGGGGCCAGGCCGAAAGCAGGAAACAATGATCAGACTTCATTTTGGGAAAGCACTTTCGCTAATGAGTAGAAGACAGATTGGGCATAGGAGATAACTGAGAGAAGTGATGAGGCTGGGTGAGTAGAGAGAAGGGGATAGCTGCAACAGGTGTAGAGGAAGAAGTGGCAAGAGCTGGCAAGATTACTAGGCCTGGAGGTAGGAAGACATGAGTTCAAAACCAGCCTCAAGACATGTTCTAGTTATGTGACCCTGGGCAAGTCACTTAACCTCTGATTGCCTGACAAAAGGATCCTCTGGATCTACTGGAGAAGTAAATGGCAAAGTGTGCCAGTATCCTTGCCTGTTACACTCAGATATGACTGAACAACAAACATAAATGTTTGTCTATGTATATCTTTTTCCTTTTCTTTTGATCTCTCGTGCCATGGGCCTAAGAGGAGTGTTATTGGATCAAAGGGAATGCACACTTGAGTAGCTTTTTGGGCTTTGCTTTCTCTTATGTTTGTATTAATTCTTAGCTCCACCAGTAGTGTAGTAGTGGGTTTTTTTTCTCTTCACGCTTCTCATGATTATCATTTTCTGTTTTTATCAACTTTGCCAGTATGGTGGATGCGAGCTTAAAGTCGAAAGTTCAAAGTAGCTTTAATTTACATTTCTTTTATTATTAATGATTTAGAACATAACATTTTTTTTCACATTGCTGCTTAAGAGTTTGAGTTTCTTCCTTTAAAAAGTGCTTGTTTGGCTTTTTGTGGTGGCAAAAAACTGGAAAATGAGGGTATGTCCTTCAATTGGGGAATGGCTGAACGAACTGTGGTATATGCTGGTGATGGAATACTATTGCGCTCAAAGGAATAATAAACTGGAGGAATTCCATGTGAACTGGAAAGCCCTCCAGGAAGTGATGCAGAGCGAAAGGAGCAGAGCCAGAAGAACATTGTACACAGAGACCAATACACTGTGGTAAAATAGAATGTAATGGACTTCTGTACTAGCAGCCATGCAATGACCCAGGACAATTCTGAGGGATTTGTGGAAAAGATGCTACCCACATTCAGAGGAAGGATTGCAGGAGTGGAAACAGAAGAAAAACAACTGCTTGAACACATGGGTTGAGGCGGACATGATTGGGGATGTAGACTTGAAACTACCACACCAATGCAACTATCAACAATTTGGAAATAGGTCTTGATTGATGACACATGTTAAAACCAGTGGAAATACGCATCAGCCATGGGTGGGGGGGAGCTCAGGGGGTGAAGGGGGAAAGTAAGAGCATGAATTATGTAACCATGTTAACTTTTCTAAAAAATAAATATTAATAAATGTTTAAAAAAATAAATGCTTACTAAAGTTGGGAAAAAATAAAAAAAATAATAAGTGCTTGTTTGGACACAGCTGTGTGAGTAGAGGACATTAAAGCTGAAAGAGACTGTAAGTCCTCTAACTTTCCCCTCTACCCTACCACTCTTTCCTACCCCGAGTTTATGCTTGTAATTGCTGCAGTTAGTTAAAGAGTATTAATGTAAACCTGCTGTGTGCGCAGGAGAAGTAACTTCTTCCAGGAATTTTAATATCCTAATATATAATTGACTATGAAAGAGCAATATGTCACCAGATATAAACATGAGTTCATTAGGATGGGCCTCATTAATTTGGATTTTGTGACAGGGCAAACATCCATTCACAGTGTAGAAAGTATGTGAGATCCGGCAAGCAGAGTAGGATGGCTTTAGTAGAAATCTTCATGCCCACACTCAGGGAATGCTGGAAGAACTCTGAATGTTCTCTAAGACTTATGTTTTAATGAGTTATGTGGCAGGCAGTACAAGAAGAACTTATGGAAGTATGTGAGTGCTGTGTATTCTTAGGCATTCTGTACCCTTATGGCAGTTAGGTGATTTGCTGGATAAGGGCCATGGGCCTGGAGTTAGGAAGACCTGGGTTCAAATCCTGACTCAAATAGTTACTAGCTTTGTGACTGTGGGCAATTGATTTAACCTCTATCTGCCTCAATATTGTCACCTCGAAAATGGGGATAATAATAACCTCTACCTCACAGACTTAATGAAGATTAAATAAAATAACTTAAAATGCTTTGCAAACCATAAAGTGCTCTATAAATGCTAGCCATTTAGAAAACTTTTCAGAAAGGAATAACTGAAATCAGGTTATAACAGTTTCTCACAAGTCCTTTTTGTACCAAAATATTCTTTATTACAAAAACAGTCAACTTTAACCTTTTTATAAGCTGAAAAGTACCCCCCCCCCCCCAAGTTAGAATAAGAGTTAAAAGAAATTCAGGCTTTCAAGATTGTTAGCTGATCTAAGCAGTTATCTTTCTTAAACACATAAAACCTTTTTCTGCTCCTACTCTGAGGCTTTTTTATAGCTCATGACTGGATTGGGAGCCAGAAGACTTGAATTCCAATCCTGGTTTTGCTACTAATCACCTATATGACTTTGGGAGAGTCACCTAGGGTTTCCTCAGCCCCCAGTCTCTAGAAAGCTTTTCTTGCTTTTGAATTTCTTAGTTTTGTAAGCAGTTATCATTATGAAAGGAAAAATTGAAGTAGTTACTCTGGTTTCTTTCTCAGTTTTCTCCTCTGTAATATAAGGGGATTCTACTAGATGACCTTTAAAGTTCTTCCCAGCTCTAAGTCTCTAAACTTCTGCTTTTGGGCCCTCTTCTTAAATAGCTCCATTAAGGATTGCTATTTAGAAGAAAGGGTTTAACTGAGTTATTCTGAACACCTCCCTATTATTCTCTAGGTAAGAATACTGTCAATTCTTAATTTCTTCCGATTTACTCAGTTTCTTCATCCAAAGTCTTTTACCTTGCAACTTATTTTATAAGAAGTAACACCTTATTTCTTCTGGTTCTTCAAAAACTTAACAGACAAAAACACATCATGTTTTAAATCTATAAACAAAGTCATATGGATTTCTTTACAAATAGTATAGCAGTTAGTATATTTATTACTTGTACACTAGGGAGAAGCTTATCTTTATTCTATCAATGAGGGAGTTCTTTAGTTTATAAAAGAGCAAAGGGAAGCAGTTTCAACAAAAACAAATATTTATTGATTACCTTCCCTGTGCAGACCACTAAGAGAATTTCCCACAAGTTGTTAAATTACTTTTATATCAGCAGTGATGCAAATAAAAGTATTGTGCTTGCCACCAATTTAAAGGGTTAAAAGAAAATTGCATTTATTGAAAAAATTCTATATTTGTCTTTCTTTATTCTAACAATTGTCCCTTCCCCATCCTTTCGAATTTATTAGGTGTTACTTCGAGGAAAATAAATATGATAACTACTACTACCTATAGAAGTGGGGGAAGTAGGGTAGGCTTTTATTTTTTTAAATATATAGAAGCTGACATCTTGAAATGCTGAGTGAGTCTTAATGAGTTAGGAATTTCTTTGTAGATGTTGGAGTCTTTTTATATTATCATGCTTGGGGTCTTACAGTTTTTGTTGTTGTTCATTGACTTACTTTTTCTCCTCCTGAGGGAAGGGAGTGGCCCATATGCCCAACCAAGCAGTGTGATCATACTATAGTCTATTGAACATGGAGCCAATTCTTCTTGACTCTCCCTCCCCCCAAGTGGGGATATTATAAAGCTTTTTGTGCTTTTGAGTTTTGAGGCACCCATTGTTGTAAAGGAAAAAATAAAAAAAGGTCACTCTGGTTTCCTTCTTTTTTACCCAAATTGGACCTGGACCTCTCTGGGAACATCTTTCTAAGAGGCTCTTGGCTGAGCCCTTTTTTCCCTCAAGTTCTTTGGGCTTGTTTTAGGTCGTTTTTGGAGGCATTACTGAACAAGAGTTTTGTCATTGTCATTAATGCTTCCTTTTTGTTCTTTGCAGTTTTGTTTTCATGCAGGGGGAGGAGGAATTTTTTTCTTAAGAGTGAGAAAATGGTTTAAAATTACCTAATTTCTTTCTAGATGGTATAGCTGCATGCTTGGAAAGAAATGCAGTCTGGCTCCATTGAAGGAAGAGCTTCGAGTACAAGGGGTAAGCCCCAGTTTATGTGAATAATAAAGGAAACAAAGATGGTGTGGGATCCCAGAGCATGTATGACTTCAAATGATGCTTTGTGCACTGGAATTTTGAGTCGATGAAAACACATGCATGGGCAGGGGACGTGAGCAAGCCAGTGGTCATCAATGAGCCCTTTGGAGAATTAGAAGTAAAGGCACAAGTATAGCAGGCAAAGGAAACCTGGCATGAGAATGGGCTGGTTGAGGTAACTTTAGACAAGGGATTAGAAAATGCCAGTGCAAGGGAGGTGGGGTAAGGGTGGGGGTGGGGTGGGGTGGTGGAGAGACAGGTGACAGCGACATGGTCTCAGTCTGCTCAGATGGAGATGGGAATGATGCATGGTGTGTCAAGGGAAGGGATAACTTGCATGTATTGGGATATGAAAGAAGTCTTAAAGAGAGCTGTTGTAAGCCTCTTTGTTGGATGGACATAATTAGGGGGTTTAAACTCAATGGGGAGGATTCAGAAAGAGCAGTTGATAAGCTTCATGTCTCCATACATCCTTTTTCACATATGCATGCAGATAGTATGGATTTGGGAGAGTTGGTTCAGCTTACATTGTTAAGGAACCTTTCATGATTGGGGTGGGCTGGATGATGGTTTTTGTGTGGTTCCTTTCTTCAGCAGTGACAAAGTGGGAAAGAACTTGAATTAGAAAACATCAGATTTCTGCCTGGGCTTGTCAGTAAACTATGAGAATAAGAAAATGCTGTTTCCATTTCTGGCATGACTAGAATGGAAAAAATACTGATCATGCTATGTTTGAAGCAGGAATTCATTGATTGAATTTCATAGTTTGGTTTAGGAATTCTAACATTTTAACTGACTTACCTTGTAGATGGACAGTCAATGTGGGATTCTAATTTTGTTTCCTAAATTAATTCCAACAAAGGACCTGGTGGTTCTAGTGACAGTTTAAGCAGTTCATGGGACTAGAACATGACCTGATTGATTTCTGCATCTTGTTGCTGTTCTTCCTCCTGTTTCTCACCATCCCAGTGCTTCCTTGTAATCTCACAGCTTTCTTTTTTCTGATAGCATAGACCAGAGGAAGGCATATATTCATTTAGAGCCAGATATTGGTCTCTTTCCCTCTTAAAATAAACAAGACTGCTTTCCACATTCCTTGCTTGAGAGCTTGATTTAGATGATGAAGCCTAGTTCACTCTTGAGTCATTTCCATTAGTCCTGCCTCTAATGTACCTCCCTTCAAAGCCCTTTTTTAGAATTCTGTATTTGATCATCATCATTACTTAGATTAGAAAGATTAAGACACTGGAGATGACTGCTATGTTTGGCCAGTTGCCCATGGGTTTGGCTTGCTTTCTTGCCATTTGATGATATTTACTCTCTCTCCAGGTCCCCAAAGTCACGCACACTGAATTCTGTCAGGGGCGCACAATGAGATGGGCCTTGGCTTGGAGCTTTTATGATGATGTGACGGTACCTGTAAGTAGTGATCTCTTGCTTTTGCTACCTATCCTGTGATCCTAAGGCATGCTAGTCAGTCACATGTGTCTTTTAGATGGTCCTACCACTTTGAAGGAGCTTCTGAGCTGTGCTATCTCGTTTCCTGGGGACTTACCGGGGGCGGGGGTGGGGTGGGGGTTGGTTGTCGTCATAATTGAAATATTGGCCTCTTAAGACTGCATTGCCCTTTAACCTCCCTTCCCTCTCCATATTTGTACTCAGTGAAGGTCAATGTATCTTAGAAATGGAATAGGTAAACTAGCTTTTAGAAAGCAAGTTTTTAACCTTGTTAAAATTGTACATTTATAAAATTCCTTTGTTGAATGTTCCCTTATCCCTTTCCTTCTCCTTAAAGGCATTTGTGAACATATTTTGAGGGGCTTCTGGAAGATATTTAACCATATGTTGTGAATTCTTAGAGGGTAGGAAGAACCCCAGTAATACATGTATGACTAAAAAGATGGTCCTGAATTTGTTTGTGGGCCTTCACGAGTCATTCTAGTGACTCTCCTCCATCTTATTTCTCAACCCCTTGAGGATGGGGCAGATAAAGTCATTGGGAGATACGTTTCCTTCTTTTTCTTCAGAGTCCTAGCATGCTGGGGTTCCCTCATCCTTGCTTTGGCCTCTTTTCAGAGGATAAATAGAGGCCAGGGAGGAAGAACCCAAGGTTGTAGCCACATGGTTGAGTGGAGTTTTTGGAATGGGAAGAAACAGAAGGTACAAAGTGCTAGCAGTTTTTATTTTTAGTAGTATTTTATTTTTCCCTTCCTGTATTTCATCTCATTATCAAAAATATGTGGTTCATAAGATCATAGATTCAGACTGGAAGGAACACGAGAAGTAATCCAGTCCAAGTTTCTTTATTGGATAGACAAGGAAACTGAGGCCCAGAGTTGACTTGGCTAAGGTCACATACATAGCAAGCTGGGCTTTAAGCCCAAGTCTCACTTAAGACAAGGCCAGGACTCTTTGCACTGTCCTCTGAGCCACTAATGAAACAATTTCTTGCCTCCAACACTGTACCAGAACTAGAGAGACCTAATTCTGCTGCAGTGTGGAACTCAAGGTCCCCTTTTCTGCATTCATTTGTTCATTCAAACAATATTTTGTGAGTGCTTCTTGTGGCCATGATGCTCAATGCAGGACTGCTTCTTGACTTATGTCTTATTTCTTCTCTGTTGGCATGTACAGGCTGAGGTTGATGCCCTAGCTCAGTGATGGTGAACCTATGGCACGGGTGCCAAAGATGGCACACAGAGTGTTCTCCCTCCCTCCCCAGTTCATTACTAGAAAGGCATAGGGAATGAGGTATAGCTGCTCTCGTCTCCCTTTCCACTGTGCCTGATGACATTTTTTCCCATCCTCTGCCCAGCAGCCCAATAGGAGCTCATACTGAGTGAGGTGGGTGGCTCACAGGTGGCAGAGCTGGAGAGGAGCAGAGAACTTGAGCCACTCCTCTCCCTCTCTGTACATTCACTGGGGACATTCCTCATTTCACCTTTCCCTCAGTCTAGCAGCCTAAGGGGAGTGCTTCTTCCCTTCCCTTTGTGGGGTAATGGAGGGGGCATGGCACACAGGCTTTAAAAGGTTCGCCATCACACCTCTTCATTTGTGTTCAAAGTCAGCTTGGGGGGCAGCTGTGGGGGAGAACCTTTTTGCCAAGCCAACATGGGAAAGGTGCATGGGCCACATGTAGAAATGGGAATGGAGTCATTAGCAGTGGTTACTGTTACAGCCACTGGTATTTTGTGAATGCATGAATTGAAGGTCTATTTGTTGTCCAGACTCTGTGTGTGTGTGTGTGTGTGTGTGTGTGTGTGTGTGTGTGTGTGTGTGTGTGTGTGTGTNAGACTCTGTGTGTGTGTGTGTGTGTGTGTGTGTGTGTGTGTGTGTGTGTGTGTGTGTCCTCACTTTCACATGCACATCTGTGTATATAAAAAAACATTTCCTGCTTCTATTTCAGTAGCTTACCTTTGAATAGGGGGAAGGTTGCCCAAGTGGACTTTTGTTGCTCTGATTTACATAGAGAATTCATTGGTTGGTTGATGCCTCCCTCCCTCTGTCAGCCGATCAAGACCTCTTAGAACAGTATTGGTGAAGTATTGGCACACATGCAGAGCTGGCACTGGGGGAGCTGCTCCGTTCCTCTTCTTCTCAGCGCCCGAGGACATTGTTTTGTGTGCCTTGCTCCTCTGTCTAGCTGCCCAAAGCAAGCACTTCCTCTGCTCTCTGGGGTTGAAAAGGCAGCTTGAAATTGCAGTCTAGGTATGTGAACTTGAAAACCTTCGCCAATGCTGCCTTAGAACCTTCATTTTGAGACAGCGCATATGTAGCTCAAGACTTGCCCTGAAGTGGTTAAAGGCACTATTAATGCACTCCTCTCTTCCAAGTCGACCCAGCAGCTGCACTAGAGGCAAACAGCACCTGCTTCCCACATGCATTTTACTGAACCTGCTTCCCACAACCATTGGCACCTCTGTTAGAAGAGCTGATAATTAGCTCTGGCAAAGCCCATGCTAGCTCAGAGAACAGAGTCCTTCTGTCCTTTGTGTGTGTCTGTATGTTCTGTCTGTATGTGTGTGTTTCTTGAGAAATCGGTGAGATCTTAGCCCCAAAGGGTAGGTTTCAGTATCAGAAGTGGCAGCCAGGCGTCTGCCCTGCCTTGTAAGGCTCATTCAGTTTTTCACAATGAATGAATGTCATTTGCTAAAGGTTTCAAATATCTCCCATGCCAGAGCACTCATCATTCTTCTCCTGCACCCCAGTTAATACTGAGTTCCCAAGTGTTCCATTAGATGCACTTAACCTGCTGCAGGAAAAGTGGTAATTTCTGATTTGTAGTAACCCAGCAACAGTTTCTTAGTACTGGCACACTTTGTGTGCACGTGCGCGTGTGCTCGTGCATGTCAGTCATTACTTTCCCTGGGGTTGAGCTTGGTAAACAGGACTGGGATTCTGGGATTTGGTTGTGGTTGTATTGTCCTTTAGCTGCCCCACCCCCCCTTATAGTTTAGAACTGATCTAGATAGCAAGAGGAAGCCCAGAGAGAGTCACTTAAGCAGAAATATTGGCCTACTTCTTGCTTTCTTTTTTTTTTCTTAACCGTTTTAGTGTAAGCATGCAAGTTTCTATGGCAACTTCTGTTTTCACTTATCCCAGGCCTACTGACTCATTTCTGTTGATGCTGAATGTTAAGAAAATTTGATTTTTACTGCCAAGTCAAGTGCCTTTGCTAAGCCTGTAGATCCCGTTGTCTGGCTTTATCTTAGCATAGATTTATCTTAGCAACAAAAAGACGGGTCCTGATGTTGATAGAATTTTTGCAGAATCATTTCAAATGAGGGAACATATTTTAGCAACTGTTCTTTTCAGAATTTTAGCATGATGATTCTTTGTTCTATTCCTTTCATATAGTCACCCCAAGGGGAACGATTACATTTTTGTCCTTTTAGGAAGTTTGATATTTGGAGTATAAAGAGAAAAAAAAAAAACTCCTGCACCTTCATCTCCAGTATTTGACATTCTGGCTGTTGAGTTATGCATAGTTTTTTGTTTTGTTTTGTTTAAAAGATTTTTATAAGTTTGTCTGATACTCAGTCTCAAAGAGACATCTTTAAGGTACTTCCTTTAAGCCCTGGACTCTCCTCTCAAGGGAGACTGATAGGTAGAAATTGCCTTGAGGTTGGTTGCACCTGGGGAAACAGGGAAACAGGATAGAAGATAATTTGTTAGGGTCAAGGTGACAAGTACAGCTCTCCACCCAGAGTGAGTTTGGACCATCATTACTTTTAATTAGGGACAAGATCTAGAATGAAGGAATTGGTTTAAACCCTTAGGACATTAATGCCACCTACTTTTCTTGAGATCTTGGAGAACTTAGCCGCTTTCTTAGGATGTACCAAAAGTTGGCAAAGATCATGAACCAGTAGCAAATTCAGGATTAAAAATTCTATTTGATCAGCTCTTCTATCTCGGCCTGCAAAAAGCATTAAAGGTCCTTTGATCTAGACCTGTTGACTCAGAGGAGGAAAACTTAGGCCCAGGGTTGGGAAGTGACTGAACAGGATCTTGATCCTGGATTTGTCTTTTTGAGAGGGTCAAGATAGACACTAAACTCCAGACATAAAGAATCAGCCTCTAAAACAGATCACCAATCCTAACCATTATTGTGACTGCACAATTACCTTCTATAAATTTCCTATCTAATCAGCCATCTTAGATTGGCAGAGTAAATCAGTTAAAAACATTTTTTTTTCCTATGGTATCATATAGTCAAAACAACTAGCTGATTAAACTGAATTTTTTTACTTTTTTAGTGTTGTATAACTACCTGCAGGCTCCTGGGCCAATAGCCCTTCCAGTGTCCCACCATACTTTGGCTGGGTGTGCTGCTGAATGAAGATTCTGCTTTCTGTCACTGTCTATACAAGTCTACAAGTATTATGTTCTTAGAACCATAGGGAATAGAAAGAAATGTCTAAGACTAGTCTTCTTTCAGGTAGTTTTTTTCATAGTTTTGGTGAAGAGAAGATAGAAGTATTAATAAGGTTTTTGCCATGTAAGATGGTGAGTAACTGCTTGCATGAGTGATACTCATTAGAAAAGGGAAAAACCAGTCTGAGCTAGAGGTTCCTTGTAATCTTGAGTTGGATCCTGAAAGAATGGGTAGCATTTGAGTGATAGCCAGAAATGAGAGAGTATTTCAGTGGGGGAGCATAATGGGCAAAAGCACTGGGGTACGGGGAAGGTTCAGCATGATTCTGGTTTTGTACATAGATATTTACTGCTACTCTCCAGAATGACTGGTCTCCTTGCTTATCCTTTCTTTTTATTACATAACAGTGTAGGGGGCCAGGCTTACATGTATTGGTATGGTTCCCATATAACCCATTGATACCCCAATATAAGAAAAAGGGAAGGGAGAGCCCAAACCTTTTTTATTCCTTTTAAGCCTATTGTCTGCTTTTTTACAAAATCCCTGGCAGGTACTTGGATGTATCTTGGATTGTTGCCATGTAACACAAAAAGGAGGTATCTCAAAAATCTCAGATCACACTCCCTTTAACATCCTGCCTGTTTTAGGATGGTGGAATGAGACTGAATTTTAAAATATACCTGACTTTCTGTATACAAGGATTTTAAAAAATATGTTAAGGATTTTTACCTTGCCCACATCAAGTATTTGTGTTTAATTAAAAAGCCCACATTAGTATAAACAAAGACAATCAGAGGTAAAAATAAGAGCGGAGTAGATCAGAAGGATGTATTAATAAATGCCTACTCTATGCCAGACATTTCCTGGGCATCTGAAAAAAGAGTTCATATTCGAATTTAATTTAATTGTTCTCTTGACAGCTCAGGACAAAAATACATCATGTCGTCTGTGATCCATTTAAATGTTGTCCTTTTTCTTAGAACCTCTTTGGGAATCTCTTTAGAACATTACCTCGTGATGGCAAATCTCTGAAGATGGGTGTGAAATTTTGGAATAGCCTATGAGTTATACAGGATCATGTTTGGTGAATGGCCAAGCTGGGTCATAGTCCAGCTTCAAAAGAGCTGTGGTTTTTATCTGTGAGGATCTTCCTTCCACTGATACATTGCTCACTGTCCCTTCATACCTTAGGAAGTAGCATCATTAACTTTACTGTGTTAAAAAAAAACAATTCTTTCCCTACTGACTAGCTTTCTCTCAGTTCTGAGCCTTTCTTGACTTTAGCTAACCTGGTTCTCAGATGATGGTCTGCTTCCAGGACAAGTGTTCTAGACTTTTCAGCTTAGGGGATTCTTGCAAGAGGTCTCTATCTTTGAAGAGAACTCTGGACCACCTCTACCTCTGTTCCATGATGGAGATTTAGTGTTGAGTGAAAAAAATTGTATTCTTCTTTAATAGTGACCATAAAATATTGGGATTATTTTTTCATGTGAGTAATTTATATTATTTAAACTGGCTCAGACTTGAACTAAGGGACATCTATCTGTACAATGTGATTGCTTGAATTCTTTTCTTTAGAGAAAAAAAAATCAGTATTGTAATTTTATTCAATCAATAGGCACCTTAACTTCCTGCTTGGATTGATCTCTGAGCACTGACTCTTTCAGTCCTTGAAGGGGCTTTTTGGTACCTTCTTTGTTCATTCAGATATTTGTAAAAAGTTCATATGCTAGATCTCACTGTATGTTTGTAGTAGGCACTTAGTAAATTGAAATGAATCAAGTAAGACTTTTTGATAGAATGTACCAGTTGTCTACCCAGATCTTCTAGTCTGTGTTTTCCATAAAGTGCTTATATGGGCCTGGGCCCTTTTTTTCCTTTCAAGGAAGGATATTGATATTCATATTTTGTCACTCGTAATAGAGACCATGACATGTTGTCAAAGTGAATTTTTCTATTCTTACCTCTGTAACAACTTTTGAGGCTGGTTGGACAGTGGAATTTGCAAAGCACTGTAGACCTCCAAGCTTCTTATTACCCATCTAGTACATCTGTCTCCACCTGATTTGTCCTTTTTCTGGGCTGGTCTGCTTCTATCAACTCTTACCTGGCAGAACCTAGATAAAGAATCTTCATGCTCAGGATTTTTCTTCTACAACCCTTACCTCCTTCCCTTTCCTTTCCCTCTTCTCCTTCATTTCCCCTCTCTCCTGCTTCTTCCTTTCTCTCCCCTCCCCTATTCCCTTCCTCTTTTTTAATTAAGTGCTTATTCTGCTGGTTTTATTGGGAGTTGCTGTTGAACTGACAAGGGCCATATGTCACAATCTGTTAGATATGGTATGTTTCAGTTAGACCTCATTTAGAGATATTGTTTAATCTCTAAGTGATGGTAAAACTGGGAGTAAAAGGTATTTTAAAATTTTAAATTTGTTGGTTTCAAGTAAAATATTTAGGCAAATTGTATTTGTTTAATTTAACTTATTGTAAAACCTCTCCCATTCTTTTTGTTTTGAACAGTGTCACCAAATAGTTTATAAAAGTATTATATAAACCATTAAATTCATGTAGTTTGATTGTGACAGAAACATGCATCTTTTTTGGAAGGCAAAAGACCCATGAGGACTAATTTCATACTGTAATTTCAGTTGCATGGTATTATGGGTGGGGAAGAGAGCCTTTTCATCTGAAATCAGTTGTAAATTGGCCTCTGGTCCTTTGCATTAAACTGGATTACTCAGTGTAAAACATTGATTTTTAGAGTTTAAAATGTTGAATTATTTATGTGTAGCTTGCCTGCTAAACTAGATTATTGCTGTTTGAGAACTTGAAATATATCTCTGTGGTGATGATTTTAGAACTTAAGAATGTTAACAAAAATAAGTTAAATTTTTATTCTGTGTAGAAGAGAGACAAAACCATAAGATTTCCCTTTCATTGGACACTTATAAAGAAGTATGAAACTATGCTAATATAAAGGATCTTTGTGGATGAATTTAAGTGGTAATTTCCTAAGATTTGCTCTTGCTATTCATTGCATTTTAAAGTAACCTTACTGTGTGAAATAAGGATTTTCAATATAAGCCAGAGTCCACAGGGATGGGGGGAGGAGAATTCTTGTTCTGAACAATGTTAAAGTTTATTATCTTTAATTTATTTAAAACTCTTGTTTGGAAATTTATAAAAGAATGAAACCAGTATCAGTCTGTTGTCTAGCTTCAGGAGTGACATCAAATTTAATTTAAAATCTTTTTTTCTTTTTTTTGTGAATAAACAACTGTTAGTAAATCTGCTATTTATGATGACATGATAGCTTAGCAAAGAGATTTGTGTAGGGAAGATTGGAATTGGAGTGCTAGATAGAGCAGTCCCATTTGTTTTGTTTTTTTGTTTGTTATTTAAACCTTGAGCAGCACTTTAATATCTTGTTGGATTTGACCTTCCTTAGGCTTTGGGGGAAAGTAGGTAACAGAAGAAGGCTAAGTTAGCCCATTGCAAATGTACTTTCCTTTTTATTCTAGAGTGCTTGTCTCTATATCCATCTCTAGAATTATCTGGGGAAAGAGGGGAAGGGAGACAGGAGATGGGTTAGTTACTGGGAAATCCTCCTTCACTCTGAGAGAAACAGGGCCTTAATACTATCAGTACTAATATAGTAGCTTCGATAGTTCATGCTGCCATCTTGTATCATATGTGTGGCTGTGTTCTTGTCAGGCACTCAGAAGAACAAATCAAAGGAATGGCAACTGATAACTGGGTAACTGCTTCAAGTAGGATCTTTGGTGTGCCATAGGAACCTGTGTGATGCGGAAGTTGAAATGTGGAACTTAATTTTGTTACCTACTTTTTAATGCCTCCAAAATACAATGTAATTAAGTATACTACTTGGATTTTTATGTTCTTGGGCAAGAGATACTTGGAAGCTGCAAGTGTACTTACCAGTGGTTACTTTTTCCCTTGCTGTGTTATTAAGTAATTACAGCACTTCTCTGTGTCAAATCTGAATCTGTCTAATCTTGTCTGAAAGCATTAGCTAACCAAGCCCAAGCCCCACTGTTTGTCATTTCCCCAGAGTGCTTTTGATTGGTTTATTTCCTTCCTTTCTGTCCTTTACTGGTAAACTCAGTTGAACTGAGTTGTTTTTAAAGCATTTCTTAATGCTCTGATATTTTATTAAATCTGCTAACTTTAAGATAAACTATAAAGAGTTAATATTGAAAAATCCTTAGGATGGGATATAATGGCTTTCTCCATGTATTTCTAATATATTTCAATGCATTTACGTATTTCCAATACATTGCTGTAGTGGAGGAAGAAACTTGCATCTTCAGAGTGAGTTCCTGTTATCTTTTTCTACCAAATAATAGGTCCTTCCTTGTGCTGTCAGTTTTCTAAAGTCTAACTCAATTTTGAACTAGTAAAAGTGGTGGTGGTAGTGGGGTTCCCTTCTGTGTTACTGAGAAAATACCCTCTCACATCCAACCTAATCTGTCTAGCCTTTTCTGAAAATAGCATTGATTCCTTTTGGAATTGAAGTGTTTCAAAACCATTTGACCTTCTGGTCTTTGTGTACCATTGCCCAGTCTCTAATGTCCTTGTTCTTGTCTTCATCTTTGTGGTGTTCGGTTTAAGTCTCTGATCAATTTTGAATATGGAAAGGTATCTTTTAAGAGCTTAGATAGTCATAAAATGTATTTTTAAAATGTTGCTCCTGCGTGAGACCAATCTAGGGAGATGCTTTCATTTTTAAGAGAGAAAAAACATGGTGACGTAATTGAACTTGAATGTGGAGTGTGAGTCCCTCTAGTGGGTATGGCCAGGAAAAATTTAGATTCCACACTTGAAGTAGGAGAAAAGAAAGGGAAGACAGGCTTACAGACTTGTTTGGGTGAAAGCCCTCGTTTACCCTATTACTTGAGAAATGAATCAATTGGTTCCATGAAGAATAGTACCTGTATGTGTACAGCTTAACTAGCTAGCTAGCTTGTCCTCACACCAACAGGATTCAACAAATAATACCTGTGGCTCTGATTGGTAATGAAAGGCAAACTCAGGAAATCTGTGGTTCATTCCAAATTTCTGCCAACATTGAGATACAAATTATTAGGAGCTGACAATCATGGGGGGTGTTTGTTCATTTAGAAAGAGGGACATAATGTTCCCAAGAGCTTTTTCTTTCCTGAAACAAAGTACTATCTCTTGCATGAGATGTTTCCTATCTCCTCTCCAGCTATTAGTGTTCTTCCTTCCCCCACTCTTGAATGGCTTAGATATATTTTATACTTACTTAACTGTACATGTTCTCTTTCCCCCTTAAGAGCAAGAGCTGTTGATTTTCCTTTGTAACCCTAGCTCTAGGTATAGGGATAATATTGTATGATCTAAGCATTGTGTCTGACACCTGTCTTGAACAAATGCTTGTATTCAATTTGATTGAATGAATGGGATGATCTGAGCCTCCTTTGGCCACAGCAGATAGAAGGATTACCTAATGTTTATACTTAGTTATTTTCTGTCAACCGAGATATCAGTGAAATCCCATTGTCCTATATGTGTATGGTCTAGATAATTTTTACCTACTAATCCCATCCCACCCTTCTTCTTTTTCTTTCAGTCACCTCCATCTAAGAGAAGAAAATTAGAAAAACCCAGGAAGCCCATTACATTTGTAGTCTTAGCAGCCACAATGAAAGAGTTATCCCTCAAAGCTTCTGCTGTGGGCTCAGAGACTGTGGAAGGAATAGCAGTTATTACAACATGGCTCGAAAAAATCCTCACTGATCTGAAGGTACTTGGTTTAAGAGATGAAGATGCTTCTCCAGATCTGTTTTGGGGTGCAGAATTGATGTCTATGAAATTCTTTTTTTCCTCCAAATAGGTCCAGCATAAACGAGTTCCCTGTGGAAAAGAGGAAGTTAGTCTTTTCCTAACAGCTGTAGAAAACTCTTGGGTTCATTTAAGGAGAAAGAAAAGAGACAGAGTAAGGCAACTGAGAGAAGTTCCTCGAGCCTCTGAAGACTTCATCCAGGCTATGGAAGAGGAGAAACCCATGTCCAAAGAGATTGAAAATAACCCAGATTGCTCCAAGAACCCTGATGAGAGTTCCCCACTCAGGCCTGCCATATGTGGAGCTGAAACAGTTGAGTCTGAAAGGCACCATCCAGACCAAGGAGACAGTTGCCAAGAGCCAATGGAGGAAGAGACTGAGAAAAAGGGAAGGACAGAGAATTCAGAGTGTTCCAGGGGCTCTCTCTGTGCCACTGAGGAGCTAGATGCTTCTGAAGAAGTCACCAATACAGTGGCTGAAAAAGAGAAAAATTCTGCAGGGACTCTTGGACATTATTTGTTTAAGTGTTTAATAAATGTCAAGAAGGAGGCAAACGATGACACAGTAGTAGAGATGCATTGGGTTGAGGGCCAGAATAGGGACTTAATGAACCAGCTTTGTACATATTTACGCAACCAGATTTTCAGGCTTGTTGCTAGTTAGCCATAACAATCTCCTGGCACAGCTGGGTCAGTCGGTATAAGACAACTTGCCTTTTAGAACTTCTTTCTACTAATTCAGGGGAAAAAAGAATGACACTAGCACTAATTTTTTTAAAAAGACTATTCCAGTGGGTTAACACTGGAATGGATTTTTTTTTAGATGTTGGGAATCGCTGTGAAGTGACACCAGAGGACGTGTCCCAGGTATCAATAACAATAAAAAAAAACAAAACCTACCAGGAGTCTTTGACTGTGGACAGATTTAAATTTGACTGGCTTAGTGTTGGACTGGCTCTGAGGCCATCGGACTGTTTGTGTAGCATCTGAGGTTTGGGTCAGGCATCTGTTTCATTTTGGCTGAGAAGGCACCTTGGCTTATGCTCAATCTTTTAGACCTTCTGGGAGACTGCTGCTTTAGAAAGGCAAGTGGGTTTTATTATCTCCATTCAGAAGTCAGCATTCGAGACTGAAATTGCTTAACTCCTGTTCTCTTGTGATTGACCCTTCCACCTATGTCCCTGCCCTATGCCCCAGCCCATATCTGCAAATGGGTCAGCTGGTGGGTCACAGAAAGAAAGAGCTTCCTATTTGTTCCCAGGAAGATGGGCCTCATCTTGGCTTTTCTTGATGATTAGACATTGACAAAAGGCATGTGCTTCATGAGTAAAGGAGAGTTGTGACTTGACTCTTTGATGCTCTTGCTCTAAAACCAATTCTCCACTAAGATCCCTGGCCAGTCAATGAAGCCACACTGTTTCCCCTAGTTTGTGTATAGTGGTGTTCTTCTCCAGAATTAATTCCACACAATTTTGGGTTTGTTTTCAAATCTCAACCAAGATCCATTTGATGTACATACATGTATGTAGATAGATATCTACACACATAGAACATTCAGAAATGAAAAAGAGCAGTTCTATTTTTTGTCTTAGAGGGCAGCCTGTGATTGATTTGACATAGTCAGAAACTAGTAACATATATTTGTTGTTGAAGTATGCACTCTCTTGGCAACCTTGAAAAGTTCATTTGTCAACAGGTTTGATGCTGATTGAATGTTGGAATCTAAGTTTCCGATTATTATCCTCTATATCAACCATTATCCTCATATTTTCTTACTAGCAGTAGAATTTTGATTCCTAGTGTAACCACCTTCTCAAAACAAATGTTCCAAATAACAGTGCTTTGGTTTTAGTTAGATTGGAAAGGCTAGGGATTTGTTTTAATATGGGAATTAGCTCCAAGTCTTCCAGTATTCTGTATTCACTTAATTATACTGCCCCAATTCTGAGAATTTATATATTTAGATTTAGGTATCTAGATAAATATGTATCTCACTCCCTCTTCCTTCCTCTTGGAAAAAGAAGCATAAGCACTGAGCTGCTCTGGATACACTTGGGGTTCCTTTGCTCACATATGTTGGCTTCATTGTTACAAGCATGTATTTGTGATTTCCTATCATAGAATGTTAGAGCTAGAAGTCATTTAGTCTGACCCTCCTTCTCACACCCTCTATGATACAGATAAGAAAACTGGGTATCAGGGCCATGAAGCTAGTTAGGAGTAGTGCTTGAGAACTCAGATTAAATGATAACTCTTCATATTTAAAACAGAAAATAGTGTTAGCTGTTTTTGTTACTGAAGGAAGTGAATAAGCATTTCAATAGCACCTGCTATGTGCCAGGAATCTTGCTAAGTGCTTTTTAAATTATCTCATTTGATCCTCTTAGCCATCCTGTTGTGGTAGGTGATTTATGATTCCCATTTTACCATTGAGGAAATTTGAGGCAGATATGTTGTGTCTTGCCCAGAGTCACAGCTAGTATCTGAAGCTGGAGTTGAACTCAGGGCCTCTTGGATTTAAGGTGCAGTGTTCTACCCATTGCACCATCAGCTTCCTTTTCAGGATAGGATTTTAAAAGGGAAAGGGATCTTAGAGGTTCTGCAGTACAACCTTTTGTTTCTTTGATGAGGCAACTTAGAACTAGAGCTGGTAAGTAACTGAACCAAAGTCCTAATAAGTACTAGAGTTTGACCTTTGGCTCCTGGTCTGGTGGCCCAGAGTCATTGTGGATGATTTCCTGGGCTGCCTCTATGCTCTGTGGGAGGGTATAAAATGTCTCCCATCGAATGAAGATTTTGGAGGCGTTAAGCCAGGGTTACACTTGTATTTAAAATCATGTGGATGAGAGGAGAGCTTGTCTGGATGAGACCCTTCCTGGGGAAAGAACAGGCTCCTTTTTGACCCAGGGAGGCCCACAGTGTTTTCCTTGTTTACAAAACATTGACATCTATAAAATAACCTGTTAATTATTTTACAAATGTTTTTGTTTAAGCACATATTTTCCAGTTGGGCTAGAGGGAGGTACAGATGGATGTCTTTTTTTTTTTTTTATTAAGAAGTAGATTTTTGCTCTGAAGCATATGATTGGCTATGCTCATAAAATCAGCATGGGGCTGGCTGTCGAGCATAGAGGTCAAGACCTTTCTGGAAGAAAGGTCTCTGTAATAAGTAACAGTCTTTAGTAGACGGACCTAGAAATAGTCTTCTAATCCTGCTGCTGGTTCCCATTTGTTTGGGAGAAGGAAGGTGAGCTTGCTTTTGATTCTAACTGGCCTTGGTCCCTATCCACAGGAATGGATGTACTTTCAGAACTTCTCCCCCTTTGCGCCATGTAGTAACATTTACCAGGTTTGTTCCTGAAGGGCACCTCCATATCTTTGCCACATTTTACATCCATGGCATTGAAGCACGCTGAGTGCAGGTCACAGGGAAAGTGTTGAGTGAGGACACAAATCTATTTACTTCTCTTGGTATCTAAGGCTCTAATCTGGCCTTGCTTTTAAAAGTCAATCACACCTGGTTTGTAAAGACCGTTACTCTCAGAGGCAGAAGCCAGCTGTTTACCCATCACAGGGTGGGGGTTGTGGGGTTCAGCCTCATTTCCTGTCCAAGGAACCTGCACTGTACTTGAGGCCAGCAGGGCCTGGCATTCCCTCTTTTAGCCACATGGGGGCATTGGGGAACTTTTTTCTGAAGCTCTCGCTCTCTTATGGGAAAGTGTTTGTGGCATTTTCTTGAAGTACTTTTATATTTTAATTGTCTCCAGAATGAAGATTAGTTTTCCATTTAAGCCCTGCTTCCTCCTCAGCTATCATTTGACTTTATCTTTGCTATTAATTAACCTTTAAAGAAAATGTTAAAGAGCGCGTCACTACCCAGTGAACCTATACCCTCAGACCAGACTAGAAATTTGGAGCAGCTCCAAAAAAGAAACTATTTGGAGCATTCTCTTATCAGGTTTTTCATTGTTTTCCTTTTCCTTATTTGGTTTGATGGTCTGGTTGAGTGAATAATACTCTTTGTACATTACTATTTAAACTAGGGCAGCCTGTTGAATGGTGAGGGTGCCAGTGGCCATACAGTGCTACCATCACCTTTTGGCCCTGAAGCTCCTTCTCTCTGGAATGTGTGTTGTAATTCTGTGCCTGATTAGGACATTGTGCAGATTCTTCCTCACTAGCACCTCAGGCTTATGCTTTGTGGTCATTAGACTGGCACTGAGTTCAGCTTCTGCCTTGTTTAGGGGGCTGCCTTTGGGAGAAGGAAGGAGCCAAGTATTGGGGTTGTTGAGAGGATTCACCCATCAGGCAAGAATTTAAACTCTTATGACCTTTGGTTCCTGTGAGCACAGATGTGCTAGGCTGAGATGCTGACCTTGTTTCAGTACCATTCCGGGTAGTGGGCCTTGAGGAAGGATATGGCCACATTGGAAGAATACTGCTTGGCCTTTGAGAATTGACCTCTGAGTATTAACTGAATGGAAATTCTTGTACTCCTAGACTGTAGACAACCAGAAGAGAAGTCACTATGTATGCTCCAAAAGGCATTGCAGGACCAGGTAGGGCCTACATTTTAGGAAGTATCTGGACAAGTGGGACCAAGGTATCAAGGAACCAGGGAGAACATGGTAGCAGTCTTCAAGGATTTGAAGGGGTATGATGAGGAAGAAGGATTTGACTTGTGTTTTATCCCAGGAGCAGAAATAGGAGGAATGGCCAGGAGGAAAAATTTAAGGAAGAGGAAAGTAAAGTAGCTAATTGAGGTATCTAAAAGAAAGGGCCCTCCCCTAAGGTAATAAGTTCCTTCTACTTGAAATCTTGAAGGAGAAAGGCTACATTCTAGGCCACTTGTTATAGAAGGGATTCTTGGCCAGGTATGAGTTGAACTATTTGCCCTCTGAATTCCTTTGCATATCTTGGATTTTGTGATTCGGTGGATGCTAGTGCCTCTGCCCCTAAATAGTTTAATGGCCCTAGTGGGTGAGAACTGGCTCCCTGGGGCCATTCTTTGATTTTTTTAGGCCACTTTAGCAACATGCATAAATGCCCCTCTTGGTTTTAGACACTCCTTGGCACCATAGAGAGCTTTGTGAAGGTACATTGCCTTCACTTCCTCATTTTCACTTCCCAACATGCTCTAGGACTCTTGGGGCTGAGCTTCTCAGGGTGCTATGCTGTGACTCACCGAGATGAGTAAAACAGCAATTTATTTATTTAATTGGTAATTGGAGCAGCCAGTGCTACATTTAGTAGGCTTGCATTTGTGCTTTGAAGGAAGCATGTTTTGACTATGGCAAGGGCCCTGTGTCTTACTACTGCCACTGACATGTGCTTTCTTAGTCTAATCAGAAAGAGCATTACTTTAGGCCTTTGCTAAGGAGATCTACTGTACTAGTGACTAAAAAAAGTAGTTGGTGCCAATCACAGTTGGAGCAGGTTAACAACCTAGCATTGGATTATGTTTGTATCTTTAAAGAGAAGAGATTCCATATTAATCCAAGATAATAGCATGATGGATTTGGGCCCTTTGGATGCAGGTTGGGATGGGTGGAAGTGGGGGATACTCTCAAATTCTCATTTCGTTGGAAAGGCTAGACTTGTGTGAATAAACGATTTTCCCCCAAAACCTCTGCCAAGGAAAAGACACTTTTAAATTACATGATGGGGAGGCTGGGGGTGTGTGTGTGTGTGTGTAAGGAAAAGTCACTTTTTATTAACATTTAATAATTAAGTACTTGTAACATTCTTTCAACTTTTCTTCCTATGATCAATGACTAAGTATGTGAGTAATTGGAAAAAAAACATAATTCATTCTTAATTTATGCTGTCAATGCTTTACTGAATTTTATATATGGCCATAGTTTTTAGCCCAAATATTAGTGAAGTCATACAAAATAAAAGTGTCTTATGAAAGTACATGTTGGACTAGAATCAATGTCTAGTAACTTAATTACTCATGGACAATTTGGTGCTATGGAATTAGATGGTCTTGGATATGATGCTTGATTTTTTTTTCTTTTTAGCAGTCAGTACCAAGTAGCTCAGTTACAAAACAGACATGACCAGTTTGCTTTTTGAGATTGTTCCTTGTGAGATTTTGTAGATACTTATCTTGCTGCCTCTGGCATGTCCTCTTAAAGGTTTTCCCTGGTGCAGGTGTTAGCTATCACTAAATGGGGATGGGCGGGACAGCAAGTGCTTCCCTCAGTGTGATGGGGGCAGTAGTGGGATTCTTAACTCATCCTGACATCTTCTCCATCATAGGCTTATAAAGCTGAGGCTGAGCCAGAAGACTCCTCCCCTTCCCCCCCCCCCCCTTTCCCAGATAGGTTTGTGATCTTGATATGTGGGGAAAAGGGAACATGGTGGCAGTGCTAGAGCCTGGAAAACCACCCTCTACCAGCCTGGAGTCCATGTGCTTCCAGATGGGCTTGCTGAGAACTGGAATATCCAGAGGTCTACTTCCAGGATGAGTCCATGCTTTTCCCTTTTGTAAGCTGATGGGTCTGAAAATGCTTTGCCTGCCATGTCCTGTATACCGTATACCGACCTGGACTTACGAAGAGTTTGGCTTCTTGTTTTCCCTTTCTGGGGGGGAGTAGGGGGCCGGCAATGTTTTCTAATCTGAGTTTAGGCTGGATCAAGAGTATTTTGGTGTATAAACTGGGGGAAGCTGAGCCCTCTCTAGAAAAGCCAAGCTTTCCCAAGAGGACCAGACCATTCCATTGTGGGGGATGGACAGTGTCTGTGGGATGGGAGGCAGAGGCTGCTCTTTGTGAAGTGTTAAGTGTAGAAGGTCCCCACAGCTGGGAGACACTTAAAAGGACAAGTGAATTGTAGAAGGTGCTAGAGACCACAGGAGAGCCCAGGTGTAAAGGATAGTCACAATATAGATATAGAAAAAAAGCTGGCTTTTGTTTACACTGGAAGTCATCTCTCTGTCTTGTTCCTTCACTGCTCAGAGATGGAGAAAAGAGGCCTTGCTCCAGAGTGGTAGGAAAGGAGAATATTATAGTGTGGTGATATATATGTTAGAGTGTGGTAAGGAAGGGGCAAGAATGTGAGGAAAAATTCTGGAGCTGGCTCAGAAGTTCCAACAAAACCTGCTTCATGAGTGGAACCGGGAGGGACAGTGGGCCCAGAGATCTTGTCAGAAGGGAGGCCAAAACTGGATTCAGGTTGAGAGTTCGTACTGCATTCTTAGCATGTCAGGAGGAGCCCCATCATAAATCACTGGGCTTCCCAGCTGAGACCTTTGTGCTGGAAAGGGGTTGCTATGGGCATAGATTGTGACAAGATCTAAAAGGAGAAAGTAGAAATTGGATTCTTTGACTTAGTAAGAGTGAGTGAATTCACCTGGGAGTGAGAGAAGAAATGTTTTTGGAAGCTAGAGACCAAAGGCTACACAGAAACCCTGTCTGATTCCTAGACAGTAAAGAAAGCTCAGCACTTGCTCAGTGTTTTGCTCTCATGAGAACTAGGTCCTTTGGAAGGAATTTGGTATTGATAAGATGGGCAGTGCTTGACTGAGCCCTGGGCTTTACTATTCCTCTTTTCCTTCTCCTGCCTCTGTCTTATCCCTGGCCCTGTGTAGGGTTTGTCAGTGATCTGGCATTGCTGCATGTCATGGTATTCCCTTCAGTCTCTGCTGGATTCTGGCTTGTGGGGGATGTGATTGCCTTTCCTAGAGAGCATTAAATATTGGCCCAAATTACAGACCATTCCATTTTGGGACATGGTGTTCACTGCTGTAGAAAGGGAGCAATAAAAAGGAAGGGATACTGGTCTAGGTATTTTCTTAGGAGGTATTGATGACCCACCTGCCCCTCTAGATTATAGGTATTTTGCTTGAGGTCAGAGCTGGCATCTGACTTGGACTGGAAGGCCCCCTTTCCATTTGTATTCCCATATTTTTGTCTAATCCTGCTTCCGTGATCTGACAGTTGACTTTCACAAAACTATTTGCTTCTTTCCATTCATATAAGTCATTACCTTTTCATCTCAGCCCTTGCTAGCATTCCTCATGTCTCCAAGTTTCTTTTTAACCTATTGGCCCCATGGTTGGATTGCTTGGTGTCTGGCTCCTTCTCCCTTTACCTATGACCCAAGTTTCTTTGCATGTTACTTAGCACTCAGGGCCAGGTTAATTGCCTTGCCTATCACCTTGTCATTTCTAAAACTGGAGGTGCTTCTGAGAAGGCTTTAGAAAAGACAGACCCACCAAGGTTTGGGCTGTGGGGCTCCCTGGACCCCAAACCTGAAGCTATTGCCTTGCCTTCTCTGCCAGGCTCTTACCTTGTTTGGGTGTCACTTAACAAAGCTAATGATTCTTCCTGTCTTATAACTGGAGGGAGGGTTGGGGTTCAACTGTTCACTTTTTCTTGTCATCTGTGAAGTTGTAGGCTCCATTCATAGAGCTCTTTCCTGAATAGGCTGGTCATGGGAGGTCATGGGAGGTAGGCTCAAATTCAGGCACTGCCTTTGACCATCTCCAGAGGAAGTCATTGAACTTTCCTGGACTTCCAGTTTCTTCATTTCTTCACATATAAAATTAGAGGGTTCACCTGAGAGCATTGTTTCTACTTCCAGCACCAGAAATTTGAGATGGACAGTTGGAAAGTAAAATCCAAGCTGAGCTTGGAATAGAGGTCAGAACGGTACAATGGGCCCTCCATAGAGGAGCCTGTTACATCATTCATGATGCAGTGATAGAGATTCCTTAACAGAATGCCAATCTTTCTTTGTAGAAATAAAATGTATATGGATGGTTACTTGAGCTCAGCTAGTGGAGAATGGAAAGATGTCTCTCAACCACTGTCTTCACTGTACCTCACTCTGAGAAAAGGGGTGGGATTGGGGAAGGTTGGCTTCCAAGAGTAGTTTTGTCAGATCAGAGAAATCTTCAGCAGAGGCCAGACAAGTGTGGCTGAGGCTTCAGGGGAGTCACCTTGGCCACAAGCCTTAGTGAGTGATCTTTGATTCAAAATCAGTCAGCTGACTTTTGGTCACAAGGATGCAATTTAAGGGTTTGCCCAAATGTTCCCTTCTCCCTTCTTTCCCTCTTTCAGTAAACTCCCTTGGGTGCTTCATGCATAGGTAAGCATTAGGAAAGAATGAGAAATCCTACCCAGAAATGTTAGGTATTAGGATTCTATTTCCTTCTCAAAATGATACGTAATCTTACATAAGCACTTTCTACGCATCTTTGTACCTCTCCATCCATTGAACCCAGTCCACTCCCCATCCTTTTTTAATTCCTGCCATCCCAAGGGGGTTTTGAGGAATGATCTTCAGTATTGGCAGCTTCTTAGAATAGATTAAAGCTTTGGAATGTGGAGGTTAGAGGTGAAAAGTAACATTTCAACATAAAAAGTACATTCCTAATTCCATGGGTCCCCAATATGTAAGGAGCAGATCTTGAATCCTGGGACCCCCATCAGGATGCAAATCTGAGTTTGTAAAATGGGTACCTGTTTGGAGACTCAGTGGCCCACCTCTGGAAGGTTGAGACCTTTGCTACCACTGATGAAGCAAAACCAGAATGCTTTGGGGATTGTGGAGGAGATCCTCAGCCATAGCCATAGGGGTCCCCTCAACCTTATTTGAAGTGGCAAGTCCTGTCCAGGAAACACATGGCCCTTCTGTGTTGTTTGTTGTTGTTGTTGTTGTTGTTGAACTGTCAGATTGACCTCTTCCTCTTCTCATTACAGTAACTGAAACAGGCCAAATAAACATGGTGCCAGCACACCAGCCTGCTGACCCCGCTTTCTTGCCTGGGCTCTACAGTGAGGACAGAGATATCCCCTTAGGGGAGTTTATATCTTCAGAATGAGTAGGTAGGCTGTAAATGCCTAGCAGCAGATCTGAAGCCTTGTTGCTAAACTCTTGTGCCTAACATTGCCAGGCTTATTGTCCCCATATGACCCAAATAAACGGACGATCATGTGAACCAAGCAAGGCTGTTTGTTTTAAATAGCAATCGTCTCCTTTAAGCCCAGAAGCAGATGGGTTATTGGGAGCAAGAGAGAAACCAGAACCAAATCCTCTTTTGACCCAACTCCTGAGATTGGCTCAGAATCCTCCTTTATTTTTTATGCTATCCCAGAATTCTGTGGCAGGGGGATCCTTTTGTGAGCATGAAAAACTATTTAATGATGTAGAGCTTTGTTTCCTCAGACCCCTGGCCCTTCTGGCTACTGGCAAGGAAAGTCCCATGAATCTGAATTATTACTGGGTGGGATTTTCAACCTACAAGGTCCATGAGAGCTGTTCTCCTTTGTAATCAGGGAGTGAGAAGAGATTTGGGGGGTGGGAACAGGAGGAGGGAGAGAGACAGAGACAGAGAGTGAGGGAGAGACAGAGAATATTAACCATGTAATCTGGGTGTACCCAAAGGCCTGGAAATCAAGGGCTTGAAGGAAGCTGTATTCTTTCTCAGAGTAGTTTTACTCTATTTGATTAGTGTGATTGCTATAAGAGATGCCCCAAGTGGACTGAAGCCTCAGGCCACTACTGGAGTATTCTATTTTAAACTAGGACTCCCCTTCCACCCCCCCCACCCCCCCCAGTTTTGGTATCTGGGATCATTCCCATTTCCTCTGGGGCCTCGGATTGTGCAAACTGCACATAGGCCTGATTGAAGTAGGTGAGGTGTTGATGTGGCACTAACACCCCCCCCCACCCCCCCAGGGAGAGAGGCCACCATACTGAAGGACCACTGTGAGATAGTATCCCTTCTTGGTTTCTGAGGATCCTACATGTAGCTACAGTGGTGAGAGAATATAGTGTGGAAAAAAGCTCAAATTTATGACTTAAATTTTAGAGATGGGTGACCAGGATCCTCAGTTTACTCATCTGTAAATTGGAAATATTTGCATCTACAAACTCGCGTTAAAAACCATAAAAATTGTGCTACGGTGACTATTACAGCATTTTTTTAGATACAATCTGCCACTATGGGCCACTGGATCTTCGTCTTTACAGGTGCTGCTTTCTTCACTTAAGAAAATGAGGGAGTTGGTTAAACAGATGCAGAGAGAACTACCTTGGCCAAGTCAATTCAGTATTAAGTGCCTACGGTATGCACATCTGTCCCTGAGGATAAGAGAAAGGCAGGAATGGCCCCTGCCTTCCTGAAGCTGACCCTCTAAGGCCTGGAGCAGTGGAAAACCCAGGGTGCTGAATAGGAAGGTAGAAGCCACTGGGGTCTAGTGATTCTGAATAAAAACCGCTTGTTTTGGTCCCTCCTCCCCAGCTGTAATCAAAGCAGCTGCAGAACATCCACCAGGGAAATAGAAAGTTTCTTCCCCAAGCCACGTGGTCCCCTCTAAGACCAGGAGCTGTTCCTGGTACTCAGATTCAAGGATGGGCAAAAAGGAAGGAGTTTGGTGCCTTGGCCTGTCATTTGTCCCTACAAGAGGTGTGCCCAAAGGCCTGGAAATCAAGGGCTTGAAGGAAGCTGTATTCTTTCTCAGAGTAGTTTTACTCTATTTGGATTAGGGTGATTGCTATAAGAGATGCCCCAAGTGGACTGAAGCCTCCAAAGGAGGTCTAGAAAGGACCTCCTTTGGAGATGATGGAAGTAAACACCTAGAATTCAGCCATTAGGAGTTCGATCTCATAAAGATCAATGTTTCCATTTTACAACTAAGGAAACTGAGGCTCAACCAGTTGGATTGTGAAGGTAGCAGGGCTGGTATTCCAGCCTCAGTCCAGTCACTGCACAACGGCTTGTGGTTTGGCTGAGAGTAGGAAGGCTGCCCCTCCTTCCCCCATTTTAAATAACTACGACTTCAGCTGCTTGGGTGCAGACGAGGAATTCGAGGTAACAGATGCTGGCACAGACCTGGCTACACAGTAACCCACTTTTCCCGACTTGGGAGTCCAACCCAGCCTCCAAGGCCATTTTTTTTTTTTTTTGCCGACGGTAACAGGGGACAGCCCTCACACTGGAGAACCATAGACAATCTGGACTCAGCCCTTCGTTTAATCGGCACAGTGGCAGGAAGTAAGCTACGCTAGGTCACTTGTGGGCCCAGACTTCTGTTGGGGGCCCTCTCCACGGTGCCCGTGGGACCAAGCCTAGAGGACTCTTGCCAGTCCCTGTGGGCTATTTGGGGTTCCCTGTGCTAGGGTGGACGCTTAGGGCGGGGTCAAGAGTGGAGCTGGGCTTTCGCCCCGCTGCGCCCCACCCCAGGGCCGCCCCCAGTGGCCCGAGAGGCCCGGGAGGGCAGGGCTTCCGCCCTCCACGTTGTTGTTCCTGAGGCTGACCACGCCCCCTGCCCCCGTCCCGGCCCGCATTCTCGCCCCCTTCTCTCCCTCTACGAGCTCGTCCCAAGTCGAGGGCGGTCCCTGGTTGGGGGTATCGGGACCCCCCCCTCGAGCCAGACGCACGTGGGCAAAGAGAAGACTTGGGGGTTCCTACTATGCTGGGGGAAGAATGGGGCTCGACTTGGTATGTGGGACGTGGTGTGTGTGTGGGGTCATCACTTTGAGGGAATGGCAGGATGCCAGCCTTAAAGCGATACCCCGACTCCACGCGTTCCCTCTCCTAATCCCTGGGGTTCCCCGGCCCTGGGAGCTCGATTTACCCCGGCAGGTACTAGCCCTTTAAACGGGCGGCCGACGGTGCGGGGTGTCCATGTGGAGCTGCTCCATGCCGTGTTGTCCTGCCCGCCCATTGGCCCGCGGCCCGGTGACGTCTACTAATGAAATGCGAACGCACTGCGGGGGGAGGATCGGCTGCAAAACACGGGATCGGATCGTTCTTCCATTCTTCCCCGCCCCCTCTCTGAGTTTCCTCCTACGGGTCCCGCCCATGGGCGGAGCGCCGCGGGAATTGCAAAAGACTTGGGGGCTGGGGAATTGAGGTCACGTGCAGGATTGGGGGATCCGACTCTCGGGGGACTGAGGCCGAAGGTCCCTTCCTATTCCTGCGCCTCTTTCACCTTAGCGGAACCCTACGGCGCTTGTGCAAGCGTTAGACCCTGGCCTTCCTATATTGGTAGAGTAGGGTGCCCATGCAGATCGCCGCCCAGCCTGGCTTCCCAGGCCCCGAACTGCGGGTAGAGTCCCGCTGAGCAGGGGTGAGCAGGAAGGCGGAAGTTGAGCACAGGCACTGGGGTGCCCTCGACTCTTCCAGCCCCGCCCCTAGCCACGTGTCCACGCGTCCGCCTGGGGGCGGGACTTGCCTCGCCGATCCCCGCCCCGCGCCAGGCGCCGCTCCTGAGCCTGAGCGGGCGGGGCTCCGGTCCGGGCTTTGGCGGCGGCCCCGGTGTAGTAGCGGGGGCGGCGGCCGGGGGCAGCGCGGCTGCTTCCCCTTGTTGTGTGTCGGTGCCTCCTCGCCATCTTGTTGCAAAGCCCTTTCTTGTCGGCGGGACTCGCGGGGGCCGCGGGGCGGGAGGCGCCGGGCGGGAGGGGCGGGCGGGA
>NC_058133.1:491052119-491128396 GCF_016433145.1 Gracilinanus agilis | reverse complement strand
CACCGCCCATCCAGCTAGCCAAGATTAAGAAAGGAAAAAGAAGTTCGGCAAAACTAACCAATACATGAAGAGTGTCAGATATTTTAAGTCTCCCACCTGTGCAGTGAAGGGAGGGAGGTACATTTTGTCAACTCTTCTGGGGCCAAGCTTGCTGACTATAATTACCCAGCATTCAGTCTGGTTTTATTCATTCTGTTTGCATTCTTTAAAAGATGCTTTAAGGGAATAATTAACAAGCTTTCATGACTGATTATAGGAGGAAGGTGAAGGAAGAATGAAAGACTCAAAACCCAGATAAGGGAGGGTGTGGGATCTTTAGCAGAAATAGGGAAGTTGGGGGAAAGAACAAGTCTGAGGGCAGGATGATAGGTTCAGTTTTCGGTTATGTCCTACTCGAGGGGTTGGTACAACCTCCAGATAGATAAAAAATGGTGAAGTCACCTGTAATTGAAGCTATAGGAACAAATGAGTTCTTTAAGATTACATTGAGAGAGAGAGAGGAAGAAGTAGGAGGGAGGGAGGGGGAGAGACCGAGACACCTGGACAGACAGACAAGGAAAGGAGTGGTCTCTACGGTCAGACGCCCCATCTCAAGGGGTCAGGGAGGACACGCACTGAAAGAAAGCCTTTGGAGTTGTTTAGGAGAGTCCCTTCGGTTAGAGTGGAGAGAAAGGAGACCCAATAGTGGGGGGTGGGGCAGGGACAGACTCCATCCTTGCAGAGGCATTTCTGATGGGGAAATACGTGGGCATGTTTCAAGGGCAGGGAGCTGGTAGGGGAAGAGAGGAGGTGCCTGAGAATGTGAGAAATTCCAGGCCAAGGGGAGACGCTGGGTTTGCAAAGGACCCCGAGGAGAGAGAAGGCGTCGAAAGGGCACTCTCAGAAGTGCCAGGATGGCAGCAGTGTGATCCATAAGGGCAAAACCAACAACACAATGCCATGACCAGCCCTGGGTCAGTGAGCTTGCTGAAGTAGTACAGGGGCCAACAGTGGGAGGGAAGGGGCCAGGATACTGCTGAGTGCTAGCAATTAAGAGCTAGACTGCTGGGTACAAGGACCTGGGCTAGGCAGGGTCCGAGAGATTCAGAGAATGGAGTTTCCTTGTGGGCAGGGGAGATGACACATGAAGTGGGACTAATAGAGGCACAAAGTGTTATTGACGGCCTGCTGGGGTGGGGAAGCCTTCATGGAGGGGGTTGCTGAATTTCTGCCAGGTGGGCAGGGCAGGGCAGGGCAGGACAGGACATGACATTCTGGACCCCTAAGGCTGCCCAGAGGCAGAAAAGCCTCAGCTGGGCTGAGGATATAAAAGAGGATTTCAAAAGTCAGGGGCACCTGAGGAGGAATGGAACAGATGACAAGGATGCTGTGGTGGGGAAGGGGGCGCCCCAAGTTCAGTGTAGAGGCAGTGCCCAGTGCACCATCGTTAGGGACCCAATTTGAGCCCAGGAAGGATGCCAGGTGCTGTGGAGATGAAGATAAAAATGACCCCTTCCCTGGTAAAAGGCAGAGAAACGGAGATTGAGGAGTCAGAGTGCGGGTCAGCGGGGATGAAGAGTGGATGACCTGCCCCATCCCAGGTGGAGCTTCCGAGGGCCACGCCGTGTAAAGGCCAAACACAGGCTCGAGGGTGCTGGGATTCTAATGGAGGGTCTCGAAGAAGTGTGAGCTGAGAAGCCGGGAAGGGGCAAGGGGACTCCCTAAGGGGGAGAACTTTGTTGTAGGCGTCAGATGTGAGGAGCCAGACAAAAGATGGTGCCTGAATCTTGGGGACACTTTACTAGACTAGGAGGCTGGGGATGGAGCCCCTGGCCCCCTCTCGCCCCTATTGAGCTGCGGCCGAGGGTCCCCTTCACACAAGAGGGGCCTGGGCAGTTCAGAGGGACCCAGACTTGCCCCAGAGAGGCTGAGTAAAGTAGCAGCCCCCACCCTGCAGTTGGGGGTCCCTGGAGCTCTCAGTGAGCACCCCTGTGTGCGTCCCTCAGACGCTGAAACGGAAGGAGAAGGAGTATGAGCACGAGATGGAGCGGCTCGCCCGGGAGAAGATCGCCACCCAGCAGCAGCTGACCGAGCTGAAACACGAGCTCAGCCAGTGGATGGACGCCCTAGAGATGGAGCGGGTGCTGCGGCAGGCAGGGCAGCCCGAGGATGACCAGGCCTCCACCTCCACGGCCTCAGGTAACCCGTCTGGGCCTGGCCTCCCCCGGGGGGCTCTTTTTTCTGGGCCGCCCCCCGCCTCCCCTCTCCTGCCAAGACCGCCTGACCCTGTTCCCTTTCTCTGTCCCTCTTCCCCGCCCCCCCAACAGAAGGTGAGGACAACATGGACGAGGACATGGAGGATGACCGCTCGGGCTTGGGGCTGCCCAAGCTGAGCCAGCGGCCTCAACCCGAGCTCCTGAAGCCGGCTCCCCTGCCTCCTAGCACGGGCCCCGCCGCCCCGGCCCCGCACTCCCACCCCGCGGCCCTGCAGCAGAAGCCCCCCGCCCCGGCCGCAGCCGCCCAGACCCTGGTGCAGGCCCCCGCCCACCACCTAGTGGCCACGGCGGGAGGGGGCTCGACGGTCATCGCTCACACGGCCACCACCCACGCCTCAGTCATCCAGACTGTGAACCACGTGCTGCAGGGCCCGGGGGGCAAGCACATCGCCCACATCGCCCCCTCGGCCCCCAGCCCCGTGCAGCTGGCCCCCGCCACGCCCCCCATCGGCCACATCACCGTCCATCCTGCGGCCCTCAACCACGTGGCCCACCTGGGCTCCCAGCTGCCCCTGTACCCCCAGCCGGTGGCCGTGAGCCACATCGCCCACACCCTCTCCCACCAGCAAGTCAACGGCACGGGCGGGCTGGGGCCGCCGGCCACGGTCATGGCCAAGCCGGCTGTGGGGGCCCAGGTGGTCCATCACCCCCAGCTGGTGGGCCAGACGGTCCTGAACCCGGTGACCATGGTCACCATGCCGTCGTTCCCCGTCAGCACCCTCAAGCTGGCCTGAAGGGGTGCCCCTCGGAGGGGCCGGCACCCCCGCCAAGCAGCTCCACACATTCCAGCCGGCGCAGACGAGGGGAGCCCCGAGCCTCCCGCCCTGAGCCGCCCGGAGGGCGCGGGGAGCCGGACTCCACCGAAAGTCAGAGACACTCGGGTGAGCGTGGCCCCGTGGTCCGTGGCCCCGTGGTCCGTGGCCCGTGGCCGCCTCCATTTCCGTTCCGCTCCTGCCCCTGCCTCGCCGCCCTGTCCCGTGTAATCCGTGAGATGTGGATGTGATGTTCTTGGTTTCGTCCCTTGTCCCCCCCGTGCTGCTGCTGCTGCTACTGCTCTGTAGGGGGAGCTGGCTGAGCTCTGGGGGTCCCCCGCCCCGCCCCCCGGGGAGAAGGAAGCAGAGGGACGGAGGAGGCGGGGCGGGGGGTGCCCCCAGCTCCCCAGCTCCCACGGCGGTCTGATGGATCCATCTGAGGTCACTGTGATTTGTTACAGTAGAAACTATTTAAGACAATTCTCTACTCATAATAAACCAAATGAAAGAGAAACCAGTGAGATTCCCTTGGGGGGGTGTCGCTATCTGTCCCCCGGCCACTGCTGTGGAGGAGAATCCAGTGACCGCTCGGCCCGGCCCCCAGACGCACGTGGGCTCGGCGGACGATTCAGAGGTGGGACTCGGTACCTTAGCCCGGACCCGGAACCCTTCCCTTGTCTGGGGCCCCTTCGGGAGAGGGAAGAGAGCCGAGCCTCTGGGGAGGAGCGCCCCTCCCCAGCTCCCTGCCCTTCCCTTTGCTCAGCCGTGTGGAGTTGTAACCCGTGGACGTGTGCATGTGTGTACCCGTGCATGCTCAGTCTGTGTGCATACGTTCGTGTGCAGATTGCGTGTGTGTTTCTTGGTGCCCCCCTCCCCATTACCCTGAGGAAGGGCTCCGCGGTCCGGGTTCTAGGAGCCTCGATCGTCCTCTGGGCTCCGTTCAGGGGAACCTGTGGCTGGGTGATCGTGACTGGGGGGGACCCCACCTTCCAAGGCCTGGGGATCCCCTCAGAGACTGGCCAAACAAGCGACTAGAAGCGGGCAGTGCCTGCAGCCTGGACCCCGCGCTCTTCCTTCCTGCCGGCCCTCCCCTCCCCCCTTCCTGCACCCCTCTTCCAGCTCTGGTTTACTTTTAATGCTTCGGCCTGAGCCTGGGGAACAGTCGCCTTAGCATCCTGCTGCCTCAGTTTCTCCCTGAGGGTGGCTCTCAGGCATTCCTCCAGAGGGGAAAGAAGGGGAAGGAGATGCCCGTGCCGGTGCCCCCAGCTCCCAGAGAGGGAGGCCTAGGGACGGGCCCCAGGAGGGGGCCCCAGCCTGCTTCCTCCGGCCCTTCCTGCTAGTGAGTCTACCCATGGGGACAGCTTTTGTTTCTCTTCCCTCCATATAGTTATTACAAGTGACCTTGTGTAAGACATGCACATACATGTACACTCAGCTACCCACCCAGGCACATCTCTCTACACATAAACTTGTTGCCTTCATGGGGGTCTTTGGCAAAGGTATCTCAAGGATGGGCCTCCCAGGAATGTCTGTGAGGAAGCTGAGAGTGGCCTGGCGGGGGGAGCACCGCCGGGGAGGACCGGAGGGCCCCCCGAGCTCCCGGACTCCCATGGCTTATACCCGTGACGTCAGGGAGGCGGTTACTGGGTACGGTTTCTTGGGCACTGGCCAAAAGTGGGGCAGCCTGAGCACCTCGGGAGCCCCCAGACGAACTCTAGAAGTAAACCCATTGTCACTTCCATACCCACTTTCAGCTTCCTCTTTGGCCGGGGAGATGGTGGACATGGGGGCTCCTTCCCCTTTGGGGAAATGTCCCGGGAGGCCACTCGGCTTCCCTCCTCCCAGCTGCAGCCTCTACCCTGTGGTCTCCCTCCATCTCATCCCCTGTGTAACAGCCTTGTAGACCTTAGGCCCTCGGGGGCAGGGTGGGATGTGGCTGGAGTTGGTCCTCTCCTCCTTACCTCCCCCTCCTCTTTCAGCCATGAAGGTCATGGCCAGACAAGAGTGGAATCTAAATTGTGCCTCCCCCCATTCTCTGGGGATTGTGCCCAGATACCTCATCCAACCCCGTCCCCCCCTCTCCCCAAGGCACCTGGGGTGGGGGCCGGGTCCCTGTCATGCTGTGTCTTGAGTGGCTCTGATGGGTGTTGTTGCTGTTGCGCTTTTCTGTTGTTTTCTGGTGAACGCTGTGATGCTGTGACATTGGGGGACTAGCTGGCGCCTCCCCGCTTCCCCAGCCTCATCCTCGTGGAGTGTCTCTGTCAGCAGCCACCGGGACCAGGCCTAGCCCTCCCCAACTTTGGGAGGCTGAGCCCTGCCTCTCTTCCCCAGACCTTCTAACTTGGGACACATACACACACAGACACCCACAGACACACACAGACACCCACAGACACTCACACATCTTACCTCTCATTCTTATTTTATTTTTTTATGTTCTCTAAGTGACTCACTGGCTGGGAGTCTTTACCTCGATGGGCTCGGGTCCTCAGGGGGCCAGGGAGGAGGGGCCAGTGGGCAGGGCAAGCACAGTGGGGTGCTTTGGGGCCACACTTAGCCCCTGCCCTCTCCAGGATGAGCCCCCGTCCCTCCTCAGGGTGCGCCCCCCCTCCCCCAAGAGGTGGCCCTTGTTTACAGTGAGGACTCAGTCACTGTGTCTCTGTTTCCGGAAATCTGAACCCTCAAGACCCCGGACTGTAGAGATTTTTATGTGTTTGGATACATCTGCTGTGTGAAAAAAAAAAAAAGCGAAAAAAAAAGAAAAAAACTACAAAAACCCTAATTTTGTACATATTGTATTTTTACTATTGAGCTGTATCCTAGTGGCTGTTCATGCTCTAAGACTTTAGGTATCGGGACATGAATACTCTCCATGTAAAAAGCACTTGCCTGGAATAAAACATTGAAACAAATAAACCTGCACTGAAACATGAGTCTGGGGCATGCAGCCACCCGGTTGTTTTATTGGGGGGTGGGGGCCCCAGACTCCCATCATAACCTGGTCAGGCCCAACTAGAAGTGGCTTTTAGGGCCCTCCATCTAGGCTGGCCACAGGCCATGTGGGACAGCCATGATCTTCCCATGGCCATTTCCCATCTGTGATTTGGGGCAGATCTCTATTCTCGGCCTTGGTTTCCTCATCTGTAAAATGAAGAGATTGGCCAGATAAGTGGTTCTGAATCTCTGATTTACTGCCCTTCCCAGCCTAGCACATCCACATCACTTTAGAATTTTCAAAGGCGCATTCCCAGCCATTATCCTCAGAAATCGGAAGGAATTTGTGTGACCTGCTGGATGTTACAAACTGGGTAAATAGCATTAGGTAGGAATGGAACCTGAGTTTCCTGACTACCGTGGGCTTACAAGCAAAGCTTTTTTAAACCTGTGGGAGAGGGATAGGAACTGAACCTGAAATTTCACTGGTATAGGGAAATCCTGAATGAGAAAGTTCTGTCCACCAATGTTATTTGGCACACATTCCAGTCTTGGTTGCTTGGAGCACCAGGCTCTAGGTTAAGTGACTTGTCCAGGGTCACACACCACATGTCCAAAGTAGGACTTAAAACCAGTCCTGACTGAGGGAAGTTAACATATAAAATGTGAGTTGCTGTGGTCCCGTACGGTCTTCGTAATGACCCTTTTGGTATTCTCTCTGATAGAAGAGGAAACTCTAGGATAGAAAACGTAGGTAGATTTGTCCAAGGGCTCACAGTCACCGGGTGACAGGGCTGGAACGAGAACTAAAATGTCTGGATTCTCTTTCCTTACTTTGTCTTTCATGGAATTGGCCGCCCTCGATCCTAAGGCTTCCTCAACCAAGAAGTGAGAAAGATCCAAGAATTGGCCCCAATACTTCTCTATCCCTGGGGCAGACAAGAGGAACTCAAGCTTGGGGGTGAGGAGTGGAAAACCTAGCTGTGAGGAGATGGGTCTGATGGGAACCCGAAGTCCCAAGTAATTTTGGTGTGTTTGAGTGTGTGGGGCTGGGATGTGAAAATAAAAGAGGCCCTTCTTCAGGTGGAAAGTAACTAGAACAGACATTCGGAGCTTTGCCCCAGGCAGGAATTGTAGAGGGCGCCATTATGGCTGTCCCTTCCCACCTCAACCGGGGACATGTTTCCCTCTTGAACCACCTAGAAAAGTCCAGCTATCCCAAGGGAGACTTCCTCCCCCGGCTACATGCCAGGAAGGTCTCCCCTCTCTCTCTGGCCCTCCCAAGTGCAAGAATTAGGAGGCAGCAGTTTTGCCTCCCGCAATAGTCAGTGGGAAACTGGGAGAACATCCTGGCTGGTTCTCTGTAGGTCACCCAGCGCTGAGAAGGGGGGAGCTTTGGGGTGTCCCTGCAGCCGCGAGGCCAGGGTAATCCTGAGAAGTGCTTGTCTATGTGGGTCCCCTTCCAGCCTCCACAGCTGACTCAGAAGGTTGGGAAGGTGGTGGGTCTGTGGCTTGAACCTCCGCCTCAGGGGTGGGGAGGATGTCCAGGGAAAACCTGGGGAGGAACCGCTCTGAATGGAATTCGGGCCCCACTTCAGGACTGATGGCGAGATGGGCCATGATGGAGCGCCGGCCAGGATGTTCCTGACTCTCCTTGCCCGCTCGTATTCCTACCCCCTCCTCACCCCTTGGAGAAACAATAACCAAAGCCCTCAAGGTAAAACAATACCAGAAAAAACGTGGTCCTCCATCTCACATCTGGACACGGAGCGTTGCCCCCGTTTGTGAGACACGGGCTCCCTCTGTTGGCAGTTTAGAGAACTGCAAAGGCACTTCCCATGCGTAATGGCCCTGGCACAAAAGGACCTTCAGAGAAGATGCACCAAGTCCAGGTTTTCCTAGGAAGACTCTTCTTTTTTGATCAGCTGAGCTAGGCAAGGGGGGCTAGAATGGTGGACCTGGAAGGAGACTTTAGGGTCTTCTAGGTTAGCCCCCTAATTTTACAGATAGGGAAACTGAGCTCTGGAAGACTGCTGGGGGTTTTCTGGAGAACATTTGTCTCTTCCCAATTGATGGAAGTGGAAGTGAAGGGTTGGTGATGACGCTCTGAGGAACTGGGAAGGCCCGGTAGATGATGGTTAAAAAATCCTTATCTGACATCTTAGAATCGATACTGTGAATTGGCTCCAAGGCCAGTTGTGGTAAGGGCTAAGCAATGGGGTAAGTGACTTGCCCAGGGTCACCCAGCTAGGAAGTGTCTGAGGCCAGATTTGAACCCAGGACCTCTCATCTCTAGGCCTGGCTCTCTATCCACTGAGCCACCCAGCTGCCCCCAGCTCAAGAGACTTTTTTTAAACCTTTACCTTCTGTTTTAGAATCAATACTGTGAATTGGTTCCAAAGCAGAAGAGCAGTAAGAGTAAGGCAATGGGGGTTAAGTGAGTTGCTCAGGGTCACATAGCTAGGAAGGGACCGAGGCCAGATTTGAACCCAGGACCCCCCACCCCCCGTCTCCAGGTCTGGCGCTCTATCCACCGAGATACCCAGCTGTCCCCAGCTCAAGAGACTTTTAACCAGAGAGTGGGGCGAGATTATCAAAGGAAATTACAACTATAGGGAAATCAAGGGTAAATTTCTGGTCTGGATGCTAGAACATAACTAGCAATCCCTATACCACGGCAAGGACTAGACACACCCTCAGATGCCGCTGCAGAGCTCACCTTGACTGGGGAGGGTTGGGGGGGGGAACTAGGTTGCAGATTAGAGCACTCAGCTGGGGTACCTGCCGGTAGTTTTCTATTCTACTGAATTATTCTGGCTGACGACACTCCGTTATTCTTGTGTTGCTAAAGGATTGCAAGTGTTTGTCAGCACCCTCGGAAAAGGCCTTGCCTGCCTGCCTGCCTGCCTGCCTGCCCTGGGACCGCCATGGTATTAGGACCAAAATACTCACTTTGGCCCAAACCCTTCATTCCTCCTCCCATCCCCCAAAACCCAACCACTGTCCTGAAAAACTCAGGTAGCAGAAGGAAGAAGCAACAAGGGCCATGAGCATAATGCACATTTAAATGACACTTTGAGGAAAGAGACTTTGGTGCCTCTGAAAGAGTCCTAGCGTTGGACTCAAAGGAGCTGGGTTCACATTCTGCTCCTGTCACTTATGTGTATAATTTTGGGCAAGTAATTTCTTCTTTCTTGACCTCAGTTTCCTAATATGTAATCTGAGGGAGCCAGGCAAGATGGCTTCTGAGGTCCCTTATAGCTCCATGATTTTTAAAAAGCCTTTATCTTCTGTCTTAGTATCAATTCTAAGATAGAAGAGCAATAAGGGCTAGGCGATGGGGGTTAAGTGACTTGCCCAGGGTCACCTAGCTAGGAAGTGTCTGAGGCCAGATTTGAACCTTCTCCAGGCCTGGCTCTCTATCCACTCAGCCATCTATCTAGCTGCCCCTTATCCAGTCTTCTAAGTATCTATGAAACACCGACTGTGTAAATGGCAGTATGGCATTGGGGCCGGATGTAGGACTCTGAGCCTCGCAATGCCCTCAGGCAACTCTCTTAGACAGTTGCAAAGCAGGAGCTGATCTCCTTTGATAGAGGGAGTTTCTGCACTGGGAGTTCCTGACGTCATGAAATCCCAGCAGTGGTCCGAGATCTAAAATGTTCAAGGCTTGGGAATAAGCAGAGGGTCGTACCGATAGTTATGGGCAGGGGAATTCAGATTCTGGGGTTAAACGGAAGGGAAGAGAGCTGGATTCTCCAGCAAAGGTTGCAGACTGATTGGCTCCTTGTTCCCCTGCTTCACTTGTGTCCTCCTCCCAATTCACCTTTTTCGCTTGGCACTGTTATTACTTGGACCTTTCAGGCATGTCTGACTCTTCATGGCCCCATTTGGGGTTTTCTTGGCAGGGACACTGGAGGGCTTTGCCATTTCCTTCTCGAGCTCATTTTTTCATAAGAGGCAACTGAGGCAAATAGGGTGAAGGGACTTGCCCAGAGTCCCACAACTAGTAAGTGTCTGAGGCCAGATTTGAACTCAGAAGATGAATCCTCCTGACTCTGGGCCCAGTGGTCTATCCACTGCACCACTAGCTGCCCATTTGTTTTGGAATTAGGACCTTTGAAGTGAGTCTCATAGGGTTAATTTCTTGGGGCAAAGCCCCTCTCTTCTAGCTGGCTTTCCTGGGTCTAAAGATGAGGACGAGCCTGCCAGCTGAGAAGTCCAGGGCATACTAGAACTGAAAACTTATTTCTGGGTGCCAAAATAGCGCTGATGGTCCACCAGCTGGAGGGAGAGAAGACAGCTGGGTGATAGCTTCAAAGTTTGTCCAAGTCAGCTCTGTGTCCTTTGTCCAGGGCAGACTAGGCTGAAAGCTTTGGTCTGAGGGTGCCGAGGTACATCCATATTTGTCTAAGGTGGGAAAGGCAAGTCTTGGCTCCTCTTCCAGCACTCTATGGATGGCGAGTCTGGAGCCAAGCCCCTTGGCGTATTTTTGGATTCTCCGGTGGATGCTTTCTAGATCTCAGCCTGGAAGGGACCTCACATCTAAAAGTGAAGTCCAGAGAGGCTGTGACTTGCCACAGGTCACACAGGAAGTGAGAGGATTCAAACTCAGGTCCTGGAACTCCAAGTTCCATAGCCTTGCCTCTTTAGGTCTTGTGACCTGAAATCGTGCTCCTCTAATCCATGGAAAAGCCTGGGCTACGCGCTCAATCTGAGGGTGCCCCGGCTCCCGAGTTTAGAAAAGCCTTCCTTCCTGCCTCCCGACCCAACCAGCCACTCCAGGCCCGTGGAGAGCCCCCAGATTCACCGGCAATCACCAAACGTAGCGTTTATTGGTTTTGTTACACTGGACAGCATTAGAATATCTGAGCCAGGAAAAAAAGAAACCAACCTTCCCGCTCCTCACAAACATCACTGAGTCACCAAGGCAGGCACGTGGCAGGACATGCGGCATCATGGATGCACCATACACGCATACAGCATGAGCTGTGGGAGCCACAGCACACAACAAGGGGATAACAGGGCAGACGGGCCCCCAAACAGGCAGTGCAGACTCTGGGGACAGAGGAGGAGGGGCAGGCTGGGATGGCATTCTCCTAATAGAGGGGTGTAGACACGCATCCTTTCCTCCCTTTACTAGTAAATGACACAGCAGGTCCATGGAGGAACCCCTGAAGGAAGGCCCCAGATGGCCAATGTGCCCTGGCTGCACCCCTCCCACCTGGCTCCTGCAGGTGGGGGAAAGATGGAGGAGGAAAGTGGGTGCGGGATAACAGTAAGCATGCTGAGGGCATGGAGACCCTTCCTGGACTATTGGAGGCAGGGGCAGCCTGGCCCACGTCCTTTCCCCAGAATTAGGAGATCCTTGATCCAAGGGGAACCCCAAGGAGCCCTGCTCATAGTTCTCCACATTCTCCAGAGTCGGCTGTGTTGGGGGGTCAAGATCAAGGTCCCCCTCCCAGCCTAGGGCAGTGTTGGCACTTGAGAATACAGAGCTCCAGGGATCAGTCCCAGCTCTAGGTTTCTGGCCTTCACTAGGCAATCAGAGACTTGGAAAGACTCTGGCATGGAGAGGTCCCCTCCAGCCATGCCCCTGGAGCTTCTCTGCCTCCCTCCCCTCCCTCGGCTAACTAAGATCCGGGGGGAGCAGTGAGGTCACGTGGAAGGACCCAGCATCCTGGTACGACTCCATGGGGATGTTCTAGAGTTCAAAGGAGGCGAGGAGGCACCTGTGGGCGCTGGGACGACAGCCTGAGCTTTGGAGCTCCAGCGGGAGGGTCCCTGAGAGGGGTGGGCTCCCACCTCTTGGGCCTTCTCTGTACAGGCCAGCCTGAGAGACAGAAATCTGGATGTCCAAGCAGGCTGGGGCTAACCAAAGGATTTGCACTAGGAGCTCTCCTAGAACCCTCCAGAGGATCCGCTTTCCAGGCTTTTCAGGACCACGGACAGCTGAACACACCAAGGGAGCTACACTTGGACACTGTGCAGAGGGGCTGCTGCCTGGAGCAGGTGGTGTGGTGAAGGGACTGTCAAAGTGGCCTGGGAGGCTGGGGGTGGGGGGTGGGATAGGGGCCCCAGGGCAGCTCCAGGCTGCTCCTGGCCCATTCCTCCTCCTTTTCTAAAGAGCCCCTGAATCAGTCTCTGGGTACCCCCTGAGGAGCCAGGACATGGGCCCCCAAACGCAGAGGGAACCCAGGAAATTAGCTCCAGAATTTCACCCTCCCCTCAGTCCTTAAGAACTCTCATCTACACTCAGCCCTGCTGTGGAGCCTCCAGAAGGAGGGGGAGTGTGACCGGGACTGGGAGGGCAGCTGCCTGACCACCTAGCCCTCTCCCCAGCTTCTCTGAAGAGTCAGGGAACAGAGGACCTTCCATAGGGTACTGCCTCCTGCAGCCCCTGGAGCCATCCCGAACATCTCTCTATCCAGGATGGGCAGCTCGGGCCAGATTCTAGCAACCCCAGGCCTCCGGGATAGCCGTGGGCTCCTGCCCCTTTCTAGAATGCTAGACCCTTGAGGGCACAACACCTCTCAGGCAGGATCCCCCCGATTAGGCTTGTCCAGGGCCTTCATCTAACCTTAAAGTGACTTTAAAGCTGGGGTGGGGAGAGAAAGGGAGGTAGGTGTCCTAGGGAGCGTCTGTCAGGTCTGAGGCTTCAGGGGTCCAGTATGGGCCATCCCCAGCTAAGACCCAGAGAGAGCGCTATAACTATGGTCATTCCTCCCTCTGTCCCAGAGGCAGGTCCCTTAGGCTAGCCCTGGCCTAACTGATGGGAAGGCCTAGGGTCTCCCCATCTCTGAATTACTTTTTTTGGTCTGTGTTACATGGAAGATGCCTCGAGTACAGTCTGGGGTTCAGTTTGGGGGTGGGGTGGGGGAGAGAGATGACGGTCCCAACAAGGGCCACCCCCTCCACTTGCCCCATCTAGGGGGTCCAGACTCTCTGGACCCTGGGGGGCCTGGTCGGCCACTGCTGCCTCCTCTTCCCCTTCTCTCGCCAATGCCACTGCCAACTTCACTTGTTCTCAATCAGCGTCTGTACTTTGTGGACCAGGTCCCTGGCTATCCTCAGGATCTCCTGGGCGTCGTGATGTTCTGCTCGCTCTGCAGGAGGGATGTGCCAACAGGGGCACAGGTGGGGGGACAGAGAGGGGTTAAAAAAAAGCAACAAGATATAAAAAGCAAAGTCAGGACCCTCTGACCCACCCTAGCCTCCTTTGGTTCTTCTTTAGGGCAGTCAGGCTGCAGGGTCCCAGGAGCCGGATGCCATCTGCCTTGACTAGACGAATGTGGTGTTGAATTTGAATTCCCAGGCCAACAGCGAGAGGGAGTTACTGAAGCCAGTGGAAGGAACATTATATTTAGGAATATAGATTTAGAGCTGGGACTAGTGAGATCTGGAGTAAGACTTGGGCTCAAATCCCAACTCTGCCACCTGCTGCCTTTAGGACTTTGCAAGTGACAAACTCTTTGGGTCTCAGTTTCCTCATCTGTAAAATGAGGGGGTTGGACTAGAGGGCCACAGAGTGCCCTTCGACCCTAAATCCTATAATCCTAGGATACAGGGGCCCCTAAAGATACATAGCTGCTAGGGCAGCTAGATGGCATAGTGGATTGAGTGCCAGGCCTGGAGTCCGGAGGAACTAGGTTCAAATCCAGTCTTAGACATGGGGAAGCTAGGTAGAAGACACTTTTTAGATGTGTGATCCTGGGCAATTCACTTAACCCCGTTTGCCTAATCCTTGCCCTTCTATTTTAGAGGTGTTTCTAAGACATAAAATTAAAGTGTTTTTTTTAAAAAAGAACACCCTCCCCCCGAAAGACATGTAGGTGCTGTTGCCACCACACATCCAGCATGCCACACATAAAAACACAACTATTGCTATTGGGGGTTGGTGGTCCCACAGTCCCTCCTTGAGTTCATACCATTGAAAAACTTGATAATGTCTGTGAAGTCCATGTTGTTATCTCGGATGATCTCCCGGTATCCTTCCACCAGGGCCAAGGCAATGAACAGGACAAAGTGCTCCGAAGAGATGTGTCTGGCAGCCCAGATCACCTCCCACACAGCAAAGACATCCTCATAGAGCAGTTCTGTATTGGGGGAGCAGAGGAGGGGTTCTAAACATCCCTACTCCTAAGAGATCAGTCCACGAGGTCCCAGGACCACTCGAAGAAGCCCAGTGGCCAAGAAAGAAAATTCTAGGCTCACATCCAAGGCCAAATCCATGCCCTACCAGAGCTTTTGAGCAAATGGGGCTCATTGGTAGTGAAGAGCAGAGGTCCTGAGTTTCTTGGAACCTCACTTCCAAAGAAGCCAAAGTCCTGGCTTTTTGGTATTGGGGAAAGAGCACTAGATCTGGAGAGAGAGATCATGGGTTTCAATTCTGGCTCCGCCGCCTGCCCTCTACTTCCTTATCTGTGAAATGAGAGGAGTTGGCTGGGTGTTGGGGTAATCGCCTGTGATCCCTGCTGCTGATAAGGAGGCCGAGGTTGGGGATTTGAGAGAGCTAGAGTTGATTTAGTGTCTGTGTTCAGTTGGACTCCATTTTGGTGAGCAGTTCTGAGAGGGGGGCAGGAGTGGGGCAAAGATAGAAGGATACCAGGTTGCCGAAAGAGATGTGAACCAGCCCAAGTTGGAAAAATGGAGCAGGTTAAAGCATCCATGCCCAGAAGCCTCGGAGGCATGCTTAGAGTAGCCACTGTACTTCCAGCCTGGGCAAGATGGCGAGACTCAGCCTCAAACCAAAAATGAATGACTGGAGAGATCCATAGACTAACAAATAAAATGAGGAGAGCTGACCCATGTACACAGAAATATTGACAGCAGCACTTATAGTAGTAGCAAGTAACTGAAAATAAAGTAAATGCCCATTGACTGGATAATGGTTAGATAAACTGTGGGCATGTATGTAAATGAAAAATATTTTAAGGGACGATGAATATGAAGAATTTGGAGAAGCATGAGATGACTTATATGATCTGATGCAAAGTGGAGGAAGTAGATCCAGGAAAACATTATTCAGTGCCCAACTACAGAAAAATGGTCAAAGCTGAAAAGATGAGAAAATATAATGACCGAGATTGGCCTCAAAGAAGGGATATAAGAAAATACTTCCCTCCTTTCTTTGTAAAGGTGGGAGATTTGATATAAAAACTGCATAAAATGTCAGACTTTGGGGATGTGTTGCTTATTTTCCTGAGCTGCTTTTTCCCCCTTTAAAAGATGTCTGTCTTAGAGGGGTGAGGGAAATATTTAAAAATGCAGGTAATTTAAAAACAAAATATATCAATAAAATTATTTTCTTAAAAAACAAGAGGACAAGACTAAATGTCTCTACTTTTCCTTCTAGCTTTAAATTCTAACATTCTGTGATTGATAGATCCCTGTTTCCCAACACCATTCTACCATCCTTGGCTCAGGATGACACGGGGAAGCTAGGTACCTAAGCTGAGACTCAAGAGTGGGCTTCTTGTATCTTTCCTATGCAAATAGTGATTTTCCCAGTATCCTCCTGTCCAAACTCCTCATTGCTCTTATCTGACTCTACCCCTAATCAATCCTCTCTCCTACTCCCCTCTATCCTCTATTCCCTGTAAGAGATCTCAAGGAGTATGAAATAACTGCCCATATACTCTCTCTGTCTCTGTCTTCTCTTTCACCCATCTCCTTGTTTCTATCTGTCTCTGATTGTCTCACTCTCTCTTCTCTTTCACCTGTCTCTGCCTTCCTCTCTCCTTTCTTCTTCTCTGTCTCTTTGTCCCTTCTCGCTCTCCTCTCTCTCTCTTCCTTCTCTGTCTCTCCTTCCTTTATCCTTCCCCCCCACATTTCTCTCTCTTTCTCACCTCTCTTGAAATCTAGCAGGAACCATCGATAGCAGAAGTAGAAGTGAGTGTAGTCTCCATTTTGGTGCATCAGTTCAAAGAGCTCTGAGTCCAGGATCTGTGAGAGGAGGAAGGGAGGGGAAAAAGATGAGAGGAGGAAAAAGAGACAGGGAGGGAGGGATAGAGGGGGAGAAATAGAAGAGAGGACAAGAGTTGAGGGGGAGAAGGATAGGGGAGGAGAGATGGGGAGGGAAATATGGATGAAAAGGGGAGAAATAGATGGGAGAGAGAAAGTTGGGGGGACAGGGATGGGGAGGGAGAGATGGATGGAAGGAAAACAGATGGAAGGAGAAATGGAGAAAGGGTAGAGAAAGAGAAGGAATAACGTGGAGGGAGAGAGGAAGGAAGAGGTGGTCACAAGTTGTTAGCAAAAATGCACACACTGAGATAGTCACACAAAGCCACTCAGACACCCCTTCAAAGATAACCTCACTGTCTGCCTGTGTGTTCCTCTACATTTATATGGAATTCTTGGCAATGGATCAGTGCCTCTCCTGTTCTTGTGCTCTCAGGCTCTCCCTGTCTTTCTCTCTGGGCAGGTAATTGGAAATATAATACTGCCCTACTCTCGTCATGTTTCCCTGCCCAACTGCTGCCCCTGACATATAATAAACCCAATGCCCAAGTGAAGGAATAAGAAGTGTTTCCTTTAAACATTAAAGCAAATCACATAAGCACCAAATCAGGATTTTAGAATTGGAAGAGACGTGGCAGCTATCTATTCCAACCCCCGTCTGAAAGGAATCCTCACAAGTGGTCATCCAGGAGACAGCTAGATGGCTCAGTGGATTGAGAACCAGGTCTAGAGGTGGGAGGGCCTGGGTTCAAGTTTGACTTTAGACAAATCCCAGGCAAATCATTTAGCCCCCACTGCCTAGTCTTTTATCACTCTTTTACCTTCAATAAGATGGAAGGTAAGGGTTTAAAAGAAAAGGATCATCCAACTTCTACTTGAAGAATGAGAGAGAACCCTCTGGAGACAGACAGCCCATTCCACATCGGGGAACTCAAGGTTTCCCTGGTCTTATGGTTAAATTGGCCTCTTTGCAGCTTCCACCCATTCTACCTTCTTGGGCTAAACAGGCCAAGTCTAAGCACTCTTCTACCTAACAACTCTTCAAATGCTTGAAGATAGCCTTTCTCTGTGTCTCTGTCTCCCTTTCTCTCTGTCTCTCTCTCTCTGTCTCTCTCCCCTCCTTTTTCTCTCCCTCTCCTTTCTTCTTCCTCTCCTCTCTATTCTATCAGTCTTTCTCTCTTGAGCCTTTTCTCTCCTAATTATTTCAACTGTTTCTTATACGATGTGGACTTGGGAGGTCCTTCACCATCCTGGCCTTCCCAACTTCTTGTGGCTACTCCACAATTTCTCTATGTCTTCTGAGACTGGAGAGGCCGGGATTTCATTCCTTACCAACCACACAAAGCCAACTGGCGTCTTCTTATTGGAGTCTATGCCTTTCTCAGTGTAGATTTCAATGGGTTTTTGGCTGTTCTATCACATCAATGACTAGCCAGCAGTCAGTTAAAATACTTAGATCCTTTTCTGAACAACTCATTTTGCATCTCCCACCTTATATTTGTAAATTTACCCTCATTAATTTAATCTTATAATTTTTTAATCTTATTACTTATTTATTTTTTATTATGTAATCTTATTCAGCCTAATGCACACACTATGGATTGGGGGGGGGGCGGGTCTGATTCTGTCATTGAGTAAACTATCTCTCCCAGCTCCATCTCATTTACAAATTTGACACCTAATTAATGATAAATTACAAAATAGCAATAATTATATCTTTTTTTTCTTTTATAAAGGAGGATACTGGGGAGCATTACCAGGAAGTAAATATGGGTTAAAAATAAAAATACACGAATAAAACAAGCACCTAGCCATTGCATAGCCCTACCACTCTTCTGCCTTACAGGATTGGAAGGGAGGGGTTTAAGAAAAATAGATACTATAATGAACTGGAGGGATTCCATGTGAACTGGAAAGACCTCCAGGAATTGATGCAGAGTGAAAGGAGCAGAACCAGGAGAACATTGTACACAGAGACTGATACACTGTGGCACAATCAAAGGTAATGGACTTCTCCACTAGCAGCAATGCAATAATCCAAAACATTTCGGAGGGCCCTGTGAGAAAGATGCTTTCCACATCCAGAGAAAGAACTGTGGGAGTAGAAACACAGAGGAGGGACAACTGCTTGATCACATGGGTCGATTGGGATATGATTGAGGATGTAGACTCTAAACGATCACCCTAGTGCAATTATCAATAATATGGAAATAGGTCTTGATCAATGATACATGTAAAATCCAGTGGAATTGCTTGTTGGCTATGGGAGGAGAGTTTAGAGGAGGGGAGGGAAAGAATATGAATCATGTAACCATGGGAAAATATTCAAAATTAATTAAATGAAGATGGTCAATTGAAAAAATTAATCTTTTGTTAAAAAGAAAAGTAGATACTTATGTAGCATAGTGGATAAAGCATTGGATGAGACCTGAGTTCAAGTTCTGCCTCAAGTTCTTACTAGCTGTGTCCCTTAACTTCTCTCTGCCTTGGTTTCCTCAACTGTACAATGGGAATAATAATAGCATCTACCTTTGGGTTGTTGTGAGGATAAAATGACATAAGATGTGGGAAGCACTCAGCATAGTGCCTGGCACATAGTAGGGCGCTTGATAAATGTTTGTTCCTTTCTCCTGTGCAACCCTGGACAAGTCATGTCAACTTGATCAGCCTTAATTTCCTCTTGTATCAAATGGGGTTAATGATCACCTTCCTCAAAGGGTTGTAGTGAGAACCAAATGAGATAATATGGATAAAGCACTGTGTTGGTAATAACTGCTGCTACTACTACACACTTAAAAATAAAAGCAAATTACAATTACAAGCTATTTAAGAAACAAAAACCAAAGCCTTATCTTCTGTCTTAGAATTAATACTGTGTATTGGCTCCAAGGCAGAAGAGTGGTAAGGGCTAGGCAATGGGGGTTCAGTGACTCCCCCAGGGTCACCCAGGTAGGAAGTGTCTGAGGCTGGATTTGAACCCAGGACCTCACACATCTAGGCCTGGCTCTCAATCCACTGAACCACCTAGTTGCCCTCTACAAGGTGTTTTTAAAATATTCTAAAAATGATTTCCCCTGTTTCTGTATCCCCAAAGCCTTGTACACAGGGGGCACTTGATAGATGCCTGCTGAATGGGCCATTTGTCACAAGGCTCAAGATTCTAGCAAAAATGTTAACCTATCTACAGTAGGCAGAGCATCCTAGTAGGAACTGGGGCAGCTCTGATGTTTGTAAGGAAGGGATGACCAGAGCAGTGGGTTAGGGAGTCCTGGCTGGGTGACCTCACACAAGCCCCTTCTCCTCTCTGGCCCTCAGTTCTCTTCCTGATGACAGGGAAAGGTTGGACTCGATGATCTCCAAGCCCTTTAAAGCTCTGCCACTCTGAATCTGTGATCTATAACTCAACAGGCAGTTCGACGCCTCCAAACCAGGGCTTGAGGCAGGTGGGGTGGCAGGTACTGACCTGGATAAGTGAGCGCATGTTGGCAAAGTGTGTGTCCATGGCCCCACCGTTAGGGAAGTTTTGGCTCATCCTCTTCATGAGTTGACTGAAGCAGCTATAGGCCAGCTGATCTGATGGGAGAATGGGGTTGGGGTCTCCAGTGAGGGGAGAATGTTACTACCTTGGCCATCTCCCAGGTGCCTCCTGGGGGCTTCTGAGCCCAAGCCATCATCTCCCCCACCCAGAGCCCCCGAAGGCTAGCGCAAGGTAGGGACCAGGTTCACAGTCAAAGAAAGAGAAATTAAACCCCAAAGAGTTGAACCCCGGCTGTCCTGGCACCAGCTTGGCATCTTTCTTCTCTGGCTTCAGTGGCCATTAAAATCAAAGGACACCAATCCCACCCCCTGCCCTGCCCCACCCTGACCATCACCACCCAGGACCCCTGGTTACCAAGTCCCAGTCACCACCCTCCCTCCCACTTCTCCTGGGCTCCCAGGAGCCCTCACCATTGTCGAGGATGACCATGAGAGGTGCCAGCAGGTCACACATGCCCTGCACATAGCCCACATCCAGATGCTCCCATACATAGCTGTGAGGCCCAGGAAAGCAGAATTAGTCAATGAGACTGATCCCCAGGTTCAGGCCCACTCTGTTTCCCAATCCACTCCACAAATAAAATATTTATTAAACAATGAATGCATACCAGAAATGGTGCTAGGGGTTTGTTTTTAAGAGGAAGAGGAGGGCAAGGAGAAAAAGGAGGAAAAGAAGAAAGAACAAAAAAAATGAGGAAGAAAAGAAAGAGAAGAAGAAAGCATTATCACTACCACCCAGTGGGGGGAAAAAATGTTCTCTCCTTCTGTTCTATGCCCTAAGGTTCTGCTGCTGGTGAAGAGTGAGGCTTCACTTAGGTAGGCCAGTTGTGGCTACTGAAGCAAGTAGAGCAGTGATTCCCAAAGTGGGCGCCACCGCCCCCTGGTGGGTGCTGCAGCGATCCAGGGAGACGTGATGGCCACAGGTGCATTTGGGGGCAGTGAATAACTGTAAGGGAGCGGTGATAGTATGTGACTATAAGTAAGGGGGTGCTAAGTAATATTTTTTCTGGAAAGGGGGTGGTAGGCCAAAAAAGTTTGGGAACCACTGAAGTAGGGAATTGGGAGGAGCTGGGGGAAGATTCTCCTGAGCACTTTGGGGTTGGGAGCCACCTGAAGCAGGACCTCTGCTTCTCATTCCACGTCTACTGTTCTGAAAAGTGGGGGGCATCTAGCTCCTGGCAGGTTGGATGAAGCCTCCCTGTGAGAGTCTCTGCCCAATGCCAAGAGTTCTCATATTTCCAGCTGCTCAGGGTTGCTCACTGAGCCAGAACCTAAGGCGCCATGATAGAAAGAAGAGATTTGGGGGGGCATGTCACCCCTCCCCACTCTTATGATCCTTCCTTTTCACCTTCTGACTTCTCAGAGCAGGAAACCACCTGGGAAGAGGGCATTGGCCTAGAAGGCAAAAGACCTGGGTTCTAGTCCCAGCTTTATCACTGACTTGCTATGTGACCTTGGGTTTGTCTCTCAGACTCCTAGGACTTTCACTTCCTCATTTGTTAAATGATAAGACTAGATGACATCAAATCCCAGCTTTTCTACTTACTACCCGTGTGACCCTGGACAAGCCACTTATTCTCTCTAGGCCTCAGTTTCCTTATCTGTAAAATGAGGGGATTGGACAAGATGACCTCTAAGGACCATGCTGCTTCACAATACTAGGATCCCATGATCTCTAAGACCTCTTCTAGCCTGAACATTCCCAGCTTTCACCAGAGAAACTCCAAACACGAGGGTCTGGAGCTCTCCCCTCCCCTTCCCCTTCCAGTGGCTTCCTCAGAGCCTCCCCCCAACTGCCAGCACCTGCACATGATGTTTCGAAGCTTCTCCAAGTTGGGGGGAGTGAAATACCAGTAGTTTCTGTCACACCGTTGCACATCCTTGTCGATCCGGTGGAGGTTCAAGGCCACAGTGTCCAGTAACTCTATCTGAGGGAGGACCCAAGTAGCCATCAGGGTTGGGCTTCCCAGGGTTATTACTGGCCCCTCTCCCTCAGTCAAGCTCTCCTTTATTACTGGTCCCTCCCCCTAGCCAAAGTTTCTAGAGGATAGGAATGAGGAGGAGAGATTTAATCAAAGAGTTCCTGCTCTGGATATGTGCAGAGAAGAAATCAGCACCCATCTGCCAGGATCTGTGAGCCTGCTCACACCCAGGAGCAGGAAGATGAAGTAGAGGACCATGGGAGGGCTCTTTCCTCTCTAGGAGCCTAGAACTATCAGTAAAGTTGCCCTGCAGTTCCTGGGCAGTGGGAAGGTGTCTGGGACTTTGGGACTCAAGGATAAGGGTCAGGGTGGGTGGGAAGGGGATGACCACCTACAGTATAGGCAGCAGCACAGACAGCAGCCAGTTCTTCCCCTGCCCCCAGATCGCCAGACTGTGGAGTGTCCTCCTGGGTAGGGTCTGGGGGTTCATAGAGGGAGGCTCGGGGCCCAGAAGAAGATCGGCCCAGCTCCTCCTCTTCTTCCTCCTCTCCTTGGTCTTCTTCCTCAAAGCCTACACTCTGGCCATCGTCGATACTGGACTGGACTCCAGAAGCCACTGAGTAGTTTCGGGAAGATGGCAGCCCCGAGTCTGGAGAGTCGAATTCTACAGACTGCTGCTGCTCCACCATGGCAGTGCCAGGTGTTCCTGCTGTGGGCCCTGTCTCAGCCACAGAATCTTCAGGGCCCTTTGGCCCCATATCTGGGGGATCCATCTCATCCACAGAGATGAATACCTAGTATGGAGGGAGAGCAATGGTGGCCAAGTTATACATGGGCTATAACAGTGGTTCCCAAACTTTTTTGGCCTATCGCCCCCTTTCCAGAGAAAATATTACTTAGCCCCCAGGAAATTAATTTTTTAAAAATTTTAATAGCAATTAACAGGAAAGATTAAATGCACCTGTGGCCATCACCGCCTCCCCTGGATCGCTGCAGCACCCACCAGGGGGCAGTGGTACCCACTTTGGGAATCACTGGGCTATAACTTCTGGGTTAGATCAACCAGTCTAAACCTTTCATTTAACTGATGAGGAAACTGAGGCCTTTGGAGACCACATATCTTGCTGCTGCTCATTGGTAGTTAGGAATTAAACCTAGGTCCTCTGAAACCCAATCCTGTACCCTTTCCTTCGTGCCCTTCCTCCCTCTTAGCTCTGTATTTCTCCACTAGCTCTGGAGACCATCAATGGTCTGCTTTTTCTGGTCCATTTCTGCAAGGGCACTCACTAAGAAGGCCATGCAGGTAGCTCCTTGCTCAACGTGGGCAAAAAGCACCAAATGCCCTGCCTTCCTGCTTCCCATCTTTCTAGAATATGTTCTGGGGTTCCTTATACGAAGGCTGGCTTGAACCCATCTGACTCAGACTTTGGCAGCAGGGGAGAAGAGTAACTTGAATCGGAGCAAACATTTGAATATAGATAAAGGAATCTTTGTTTGGCCCATTCTCTCCTTCTCCAGGAATACTTGAGGCTTCCACCTTATGATCCTGGAAACAAGGTGGAAAAATCAGGTCTTTCCTGCTGACTCTAAAGACTGGGTAGCCAGACTGTGTGGTGGAGTCCTAGCCTATAAGTATCTAAATCCAAGCCCAAAGGCTAGCAGCGTGCCTGGACTGGGGTGATAGATAGAGGTGCCTTTGGGAATTGATTCAAGGAAACTCTAAGACTAGAGCTTTTAACCTATTGTGCGTCCCAGACTCCTCTGGCAGTCTAGTGAACCCTTTGCTCAGAAACAAATTTTTATAAAATTGAAAAAAATGCTAAATTTAAAATTGAGATAAAAATAAAGACATAAATTTCGCCCCCCCCCCGCAATCAAGCTCATAGACCTCCTAAAATCTAGTAAAAGTCCCACCTGCTCTAATGGCTGTGAAGAAACCACCAGATACTTCTGTTTAAAGCCCTAGCTGAGGCCAGTGGGACTTGACCACCTGAAGTCTTTGGGGCACATGACCAACCTGAGAACAACATTTCTGTCTACTTGGCTCTGTGAAAATGTATCCTCACTCTTACGACAATAACTAATATGGAAATGTGTTACATGACAATAAAAAAAATGATAAAAAAAAAAAGCATCTTCTTTCCCCCAACTGATGAAGGGTTAAAGGATATGAACAAGAGGTTTTCAGAAGACAAGATCAAAGTGATCTAGAGTCATATGAAAGATGCTCTAAATCACTATTGATTAGAGAAATGCAAACTAAAATAACTTTGAGGTTCTACATCATAACTTTCAGATTGACTAACATGACAGAAAAGGAAAATGACAAATACTGGAGTGGATGTGAAAAAATAGGGCCACTGATGCACTGTTGGTGGAGTTGTGAACTGGTCTAGTCATTCTGGAGAACAGTTTGGAATTATGTCCAGCGGGCTATAAAACTGCGTGTGTCCTTTGACCCAGCAACACCACTCCTAGATCTGTACCTCAAAGAGATCAAAGAAAAGGGAAAGGGCCCTTTATATATACAAAAATATGTATAGCTCCTCTTTTTGTGGTGGCAAAGAATTGGAAAATGAGGGAATCTCCATCAATTGGGGAACGGTTGAACAAGTTGCAGTATATGATTGTGATAGAATACCGTTGTGCTATCAGAAATGATGCGGGAGATGGCTTCAGAAAAACCTGGGAAAACTTATATAAACTCACGTAAAGTGAAGTGAGCAGAACCAAGAAATCATTGCATTTATTAAGAGCAATATTGCAATGATGACCAACTGTGAAAGACTAAGGCACTCTCAGCAAGACAATTCTGAAGGGCTCATGAGGAAAAGTGCTACTTACTGCCAAAGAGAGAATTAATGAACCCTAAGTGCCAATTGAAGCACAATTTTTTTGCTTTCTTTCTTTTTCTTGTTTTGTGGTTGACATGGCTAATATGAAGCATGTTTCGTTTGGTTTTGCATGTAAAATAGATATCCTATTGCTTGCCTTCTCCACGGGGTTGGGGAAGGGCCAGATGGATAGAGGGAGAGAATTTGGAACTCAGAAATTTTTAAAAAGAATGTTGTAAAGAAATAATAAATTTAAAAAGAAAAGGGACCTTTTGTTATTAATCTGCTGAAATCCAAGATGAGAGGTACCATTAGAGACATGTGATCCAGAGTCAGAATTAAATTAAATTATGCATTCTTCATAAATAAAACAAACAAATAAAAATAAAAATAAAAGCTGTTCTCAAGAATGGTCTCATTGACCCCTCCAGCTTCCTCTTGTCTCTTGTCTTTCTCCATTAGACTCTAAGCTTCTCGAAGTCAGGGATTGTATTTCCTTCTCATATTTGTATCCCGTGAGTTTAGCACAGTGCCTGGTGCATTGTGGGTAAATACTTAACAAAATAATAATTGACCTGATTGAAATTGATTGGTGGCCAGCACTTAGCCTTTTTCTGTGCACTTTTGTGTGAGTAAAGTTGACTAAACGGGGCAAATAAAAGTGCTTTAATTGTTTTTGAGCGCAACTATGTTTTCATAGTTCTGAAGAGGGCATCAGCCTTTTAAGAAACAGGTCTTGGAAGGACCAGAAAGCCTGATATAGGAATTACTAAAGAAATCTACTGTGTAGCAATAGAAGTCGTCAATCTGTAGCCATTGCCCTAGAGGAGGGAGGGAGGGAGGGGAGGAATAGATGGGAGAAAGGAAGATGCAATGTGTGTCTATGTAGCCATGGTGGGGTATTTCAGAGGATCACAGAGCTTAGAGCTGAAAAGGACCGCTGGTACCATTTAATTCTCATTTCACAGGTCACAGATGAGGAATCTGAGGCTCAAGGAAGGGAAAAGACTTATCTAAGGGGTCATCCAGGGAGCAACCATCAGAGGCAGGATTTTAAACTGTGAATCTAGAGGCAGAATTCTCTCCACTGTACCAGAGAGTCACCTACTCTGTGGGCTACAGTTGAGACCTGGAATCAGGAAAGATCCGAGTTTGAATTATGCATGTAACATAGCTACGGGCAAGTCTTTGAAGCCTCGTCTATAACTCAGATTCAATCCAATTTGACATGTACCCACTAGAAGTGCTTTACAAATATTATCTAACTACAACCTTGAGTAGTAGGCAGTACTATTAGGATTCCCATTTTACAGTCGAAGAAACTGAGGCACTCAATGGTTAAGTGACTTGCTTAGGGTCACACAGCTAGGAGGTATCTGAAGCTGGTTTTAAACTTGGGTCTTCCTGACTCCAGGCTGGGAACTCTCTCTGCTAAGCCACCTAGCAGCTCTTACCTCTGAGATTTGCTATTTATCACTGAGCTAAGCTTAACTATTTAAAGTTCACATGCACACACACACACAAAAACAAGATAATGTCTGGGTAGCTATACTGTATCTACTCATATATAATAGTCATATTATCTCAAATGAGATAATAATTATAAATGCCGCAGTGCCTGGCATTTAGTACATGCTATATAAATGTTAGCTATTACTATTATTATTATTATTATTATTATTATTATTATTATTATTATTATTATTCCTTGTTTCCCCCATTAGATTATAAGTTCCCTGAATCCAGGGACTTTCGCTTTTATCTTTTTGTAGGTGATTTTTTAGGATTCTGCTTGGCTTGTGGAAAGCCCTATGTTTGTTATCTTCAAAGCTTTTTATTTTTTTAAACCCTTACCTTCAGTCTTAGAATCAATACTGTGTATGGCTCCAAGGCAGAAGAGTGGTAAGGGCTAGGCAATGGGGGTCAAGTGACTTGCCCAGGGTCACCCAGCTGGGAAGTGTCTAAGGTCAAATTTGAACCCAGGACCTCCTGTCTCTGGATCTGACTCTCAATCCACTGAGCCACCCAGCTGCCCCCGATCTTCAAAACTTTTTGTGTTTTGGTTTTGGTCTATTTTACTTTTCCCACAGTTTTTTTTTAACTTCACCATCTATCTTGGAATTAATACTAGGTATTAGTTCCAAGGCAGAAGAGCAGTAAGGGCTAGGCAATTGGGTTTAAGTGACTTGCCCAGGGTCACACTAGGAAGTGTTTGAGACTGGATTTGAACCCAGGACCTCCCATCTCCAGGCCTAGCTCTCTAGCCACTGAGCCACCTAGCTTCCCCCTTTCCCACAGTTATTTAACAAAACTCAGTTGGCAAGACCTGCTGCTCCTGTACCATCTCTAGCATCTGTCCTTTCCTCCCTATTCCCATGGTGACCACTCTGGTACAGTCCCTTATTAGCACCCACCTACATTGTTTAAGCAGCCTCCTTCGAGGTCCACCCACCCCCATCATCCCTCCTCTCATCTGTCCTCCAGAACCGTTACTAGAATATTCTGTCTCCGGCACAGATCTAGACATATTGTTCCTGGGCTTCGAAGCCCTTTTGCAGGTTCCTGAGATCTTTGGAATAAAATTGAGATATTTCTGCCTTGGCACTCAAAGTCCTCCACTACGTGGAACCACCCTTGTTTTCTAGGCTTTTCTCGAGTTACTCCCTGCCATAAGCCAGCTGCCCTGAGAACTCCTCTACCCAGTAACCATGGGCTGCTTCCTGTGCTGGCCTCATGCTCTCTAGCTCTCTTTGCTTGTCAAACTCTTACCCATCATTCAAAGCCCCCCTCAAATGGGCCCTCTTGCAGGAAGCCTTCCTTAATCTCTCTAAGTAGGGAGCAGGGTTCCCCCTCAAAGTTCTCAAAGCACTTTGCTTTAGGCCTCTCCAATCCATTGATCAGATAATAACAACAAAAGGTAGCATTTCTATGGCTCTTCTGTTGTCATTTGTCCAACTCTTGGGGGCCCCATTTTGGGGTTTTCTTGGCAAAAATCCTAGAGTAGTTTGCCATTTCCTTCTCCAGAACAAATTGCAGATTAGGAAACTGAGGCAAGCAGGGTTAAGTGACTTGCCCAGGGTCACACAGCTAGTAAGGCTGGATTTGAATTCATGAAGATGAGTCTTCCCGATTCCTTGATTGCAAGCCCAGTGCTCTATGTGGGGCTGTGCCACCTAGCTACACCCATAGCTCTTTCAGGTTTGCAAAGCTTTTTACATATAGTATCTCACTGAATCCCACAGCCCTGGGAGGGCAGTTATCCTCCCTTGCCCAGGGTCATAGAACTAGTAAATGTCTTTTGAACTAAGTCCAACACTTCACTAGGCTTACCGTCTGAAGAGATTAACGGTGAATTCCCTGAAAAGAAGTTCTGAAAAGGGAGCTTTGCCCTCACCTTGCCCAGAATCTGTGTTCCAAGTCATTTCCTAGCCATTTCCCAACCTCCACCTCCTAAGTATCCTCCCCATCTCCAGCTTCTCTTCTACGTGTCATCTTTCCAGTGAGATTGTAAGCTCGTTGAAGGCAGTGACCGCCTTGCTTTCTTGTCTTTGTATCCACCTCCAGCACTTGTCCCAGCGCCGGGCACAAAGTAAGTGCATAAAAAAAGGGTTTCATCACCATCATCACCATCATCGCCATCATCGCCTAAAGACCAGGCTGGGAAGCCAGACCTCTTCCAGAAGGGAAGACTGGAACTGGCACTGGCACAAGCTCTGCATGACCTCTGCAACTCTTGTGAAAGCCCCCCTGCCCGCTCCTGCCCAACCTCTGGCACCTCTGCCCCTGCCACTCCCAGGGCTCACATCATTGCTGATCGTGGAGTCTCGGTGGATGAGGCGCTGGACGTGGCTGTCAATGCTGCTGCCGGAGGAGAACTTGGTGAGTGTGGCTGGGTGGGCTTCCCTCTCCCGCTGCCGGACCACCACCTCACAGGCCTTCCACTCTGCCAGTACCCGATGGTATCGGGACGCCACGGCGTCGTCCACCTGTACTTGGGAAATACCTAATGATGAGGAGTTTGCACAGACCCCCTTTCCATGGAATAGATTTCTACCCAAACCGCTCTCTCCCAGGATGATCAGTTTTCCAAGTCTGGGAGGCCCAGGAAAGGGTAGGACTGGGGTAGAGGAATCATCCGATTAAAAGTTATTTAGGGATAAAAGAGTTTAGAGTACTGCTACCTTCCTTTCCCTTCTTGATGCATCCTTCCCGTTCTCCTTCCTCTCCTACCTTCCTCTTCCTCCCTTCTTCCCCTCACAAATATCTAGTCCAATGGCCTCATTTTATGAGCAGGAAACTAAGAGAGGACTAGCCCAAGGTCACCCAGACAGAAGCAGACCAACGATTGAACCCCAGGCCTCTGTTTCTTTTAGTTTGGCAGACTTTGTTCTGGGTTCCTGGAAGGCTGACACCCTCTGCAAAACTGAGACCCCAGAGAAGTGACACCTGAGCCCTGCCTGACTGGGGATCCCTTCCTGCCCGGTTGTCCTGGGTGCCATGCTCTCCTACCTGCTCCATCTCCTTCTTGCTCATGCCAAACTTGTAGTGTCCAAGCAGAAAGGGCCAGACATCCTTTCGGATCTCATGTTCCACACCCCCATAGTACACTCTTCTGAGAAGTTCCAGCTCCTTGTAGTTCTGAGTGTCAGGGAAGGGAGGGGAGAGGGAAAGGAAAGAAAGGAGAAGAAAGGAATGGGGGGAAGGAAAGAGAAGAGGAAGGGACATGAGAGAGAGGGAAGAGAAAAGTAAGGGAAAGAGAGAGAGGAGAGGGAAGGGCAATTGAGGAGAGGTGGGGAGCAAAGAAGTGAAGAGGGGAGAGAAGGAGAGAAGAGAAGAAAGAAAAGAGAGAAAGGAGAGAAGAGAGGAGAAAAAGAGAAAGGGATAGGAGACAAAGAAAGAGTAGAGGAAAGGAGAGGAGAGGAGGATGAAAGGGAAGGCAGGAGACTCCACTGAGACTCAAGTTCCTCCCTTAGGTTGAACACAGCCAGCAGATTCCATTTACTTGGGGAGAGGGCTTCATGGTCAAGTCCTCCTCTCCCCCTTGGGTGGTAGGCAAAGCTCGGAGTGGGGTTATAATAGAACAAGGGGGAGAGACTCTAATCCTTGAGGCAGGCCCCTCTTTGGCCGCCTCGTAGCTCAGACAAGGTCTTTAGTCACACAGTCCAGCAGGTCCCAGGGTTGGTCCACACAGCTAAAATCCAACTAATAATAGCCCCAAAAGTTCTCTTAATAGGATTTCAGAGAAGGAAGGACCCTTAGATCATCTCATCCAGCCTCTTATAAACTATAGGCCAGAGACACAGAAACAACTTGTCCAAGGGTTAGTGGCAGAGGTGGGGTTAGAATTAAGGCCATTTGTCCTAGAAGACTGGTGTTCAAAACCTGGCGATTGCATGTCCTACTTGTGTTAGTGGACAATTCATCTGAGAGCCTTAGTTTCCTTATCTGTAGAATGGGGCTAAAAATACTAGACTGCCTACTTCAAAGGTGTACAGCCATGGAGGCACTCCATCATCATAAACCAAGGCCAGTTGATGGTTAATTCTCCATTCTATAGTTTCCCTTCTCTTTTCTGTTGAGGATTCCCTTTGGTCTTGGTCATTCTCCCAGAATGGACAATTTAGCTGGGATTAAACTGTTTCCTTCCCCTCATCTCCTGGGCACTACCCCGCCCCCCCACCGGCCCCTTCTCTCCCCTCTCCCTCCTTTTTCCAAACCTTCTTATCCTTCTGGTACTTGCTCCACACATCCTTGGTGAGCCCTCCTGAAGCTCCCGAGGGCCGGTCGGGCGGGATGATATTATGATGTACCAGGGCTGACAGGTGGGTCCTGACAGTGGACAGATGTCGGCAGTATGCCAGCCCTGGGGTGGGGGTGAGGAGAGAGGAGAATAGAGGACCCTGAAAATCGACAGCTCCCCGCAGGCTGGCTCCATGACAGGGCTGGGGAGCAGAGAGTGTTTCCCAGGGGCAGCCTCCTGCCCCCACCTCCATCCCATCTCACTCACATCCATAGAAGGCCCGGGACACGATCTGTCTCTTCATGTTCTCACACAGCAGTCTCAGGGGCATTCTGTGGGGGAGAGAGCCACAATTCAGGACAAATAGGCAGGGCAAAGCCTTGAGACCAGCCTGTGCAGCCAGGGAAACCTCCTCCTCTTAACTCCAAGGCAAACCTTGGAGACAGACTGTGGAACTATGGAAATAAGGCTAGAGAGTCAGGAAGGTCTGGCGGGGAGCAACATCTGAGCTCTGCCTGGTCTGGGGCCATACTGGTTCAGCACCCTCGACAGCAGCTTCCCCTGGCCTCTCCCACAGGCGCCACCTCCTTACTGGGTGACTGGAGCAAATCACTTCTCTGGGCCTGTTCCTCTTCTATAAAAGGGGTGAGGGAGAGAACTAGGTCTCTGAGGTCCCTGAAAGACTTCCACCACTCATCATGCTAAGCCCTAGAGAGGGAGGGATGGCAGGGAACAAGGGAGGAATGCCAACGTTTCTAAAGGCTTCCAGGAGTGGCCTCTATCTATCCCCTAGTGATCAATCGGAGTAGGAGAACTTCCAGGTCTGGTGATTGGCATCCTTTTCTAATTCTCTTGAGACCCAGGGAGGCTGATTCCTTTCTCACTGGACCCCTTCAACCTTTCAAAGGATGGGATCTGGGCTGATGATGGATAAACAGAATAGGTTACATCTATATTATTCTTCATTATATCACTTGATTTTCACAAGAATGCCACGAGGTAGGGTCAATTAGGTGGCTTATTGGTCTGAGAGCTAAGCCTCGAGATGGGAGGTCCTGGGTTCAAATCTGACCTCTGACATTTCCTAGCTGTGTGACCCTGGGCAAGTCACTTAACCCCCACTGCCTAGCCCTTATTGCTCTTCTGCCTTAGAATCAATCCACAGTATTGATTCCAAGACAGAAGGTAAGGGTTTAAAAAAAGAAAAAAGAAAGTCTATCAGGAGGGGATTTTATTATTATATGGCATTTTAGAGCTGTGAATACTGAGGATTAGATTAATGAATAACTTACCCCAGGGTCTCACCGCTAGGCAGTATCTAGCCAGGATTCAAATATTGGTCTTCCTGACCTCAATACTAGCCCTCTATGTACTCTCTCAAGTCTTGACCTGCTCTCCTAGTTCCGTCCTTCCCCAATATCTGAGGCAGAGATGGCTCATCTGTCACTCATGAACAGAACCGGTCCGTATCCACGGCAGTGCTAGGCAAGGAAACCATGTTTCATTTTTCCTAATCTATTCCTCATGGCCTGCCCACCAGTGGAGGGCACCATTGGGCAATGAATGGACCCATCAAACACTAAGGATTTATTAAGCATGTACTATAGTCCGGGCACTGTTCCACCCTGGGATTCTTGGCCTCACCCTTGGCTCTGAGGTTGGTTGAGGATGTGCTTACAGGGCCAGAGGGAGGTCCGTCAGGATTCTGGTCAATAACCCAAAGGGTCAATATAGAAAAATCCAAGATATGCAAAGCCCACGAATATGTAGCCCATGGACCTTCTCAGTATGGCAATCCTACCTTATTACTCTTCCTGGATGAATATAGCTGGACGTTTAGCAGCAGAAGTACAGGGAAACACAGAGGAACAGACAAATGTCATACACATACACACAAACATACACACACACCCTTGGAAGTAAACATGGAGACAGACACTGAGAGACTAGTGGGGTATCATGTAAAGAGAATTATGCCAGGATTCAGGAACTCTCCATCCTACTTCCATGGCTAACTCATTTGGTAACCTCCAGTAAGTCACCATCTTTCCAAGCATTGGTTTTTTCACCTGTAAAATGGGGATAATAATGCCACAATAGAAAAAGTGCTGATTTTAGGGGCAGAGAAATTGGTTTTAATTCCTCTCTCTGCTACTTACTCCCTACCTGACTTTGGGCAAATTTTTAAAAACTTCTTTTGACCTTAGTTTGCTCATCTGTAAAAGAAATAGATCTTAAAGCCCCTTCAGCTGTAAACCTATCCAGATTTTACTTGTACAAAAAAAAGGAGAAAGATTTTACTTGTATAAGAAGAAACTTAGTGGGAAGAGGATAACTATCTTCAAATATTAGAAAGGCTGTCCCAAGGCAAAGAAAGGACTTGTAAAGCTCAATCCCAGAGGGAAAATGGGTAGAAGTGGTAGAGACAGACATAGGTTTGATGTCAGCGGGGCATTTTACCCAATCAATTTTTTAAAAATTACCCAGCTTTGTGACCCTGGGCAAGTCACAGCCCCCATTGCCTAGCCCTGACCACTCTTCTGTCTTGGAACCAACACACAGTATTGATTCTAAGATGGAAGGTGGGGGGTTAAAAAAAAAAGAAGAAAATGGAAAAATAAAAATGAAAATGGGCCCTATGATATCAGCAGAATTGGAAGTTCCTGGCAAGGATATGGATAAAAAGAAACAACTTCCTACATCAGTGCAAACTGACCTCACCTCTTCATTTTCTACTCTTAGGGGTCTGCCAGAGATGGAGTTTGAACCTGAGTCTTGCTGATTGAGAGGTCAGTTTTCTAGGCACTACATCATGCTGCTTCTCATTTGGCCAGAACAGATGGCAAAAATTAACATTTTTCCTGCAGATATAATAATAATAATAATAATAATAATAAAATGAGAATGAGGAGAGTGGAGAATTTTGCCACCTTCCCTTAGCTTTTGCTTGGGCTTAAATTCTCTTGGCTAGCCCTCTGAAAAGGATCTTTAGAACAAAGGGGAACTCACCTCCAACACGTCTGCAGTGGGTAGTATGGTCCTCAAAAATGTACTGCATAGGATTGCTATGTTGAGTTAAGTAGCAATTGCCAAGAATTTCTAACCTTAAGTTAGAAAGCTATCTGGTTCCTGGGTGAATGTAACTGACTTTGCTCCCAAGAGAATTTCCTAACAATGAGAGCCATCCCAAAGTAGAACAGACTGCTTCAGAAGGTAGTAGGATTCTCCCTCATTGGAACCCTTTAATCAAAGACTACCTATGACCCCTTTCCAGGGATGTTGTAGAGGGAAATTTTGTTCAAGTATTGATTAAACCAGACAACTTCCAATGCAGAGCTTCTGGGATTGTGTAATCCTATAACCTGTCCTACGTACCAAAAATGACCCTGATGTTTTGTATTGCAAAATCAAATAAACTCAAACCAAACCCACAGGAAAAAAGGAGATCAGAAAGGACTCTGAAGGAAACAATGCACTTTTCCCATTTGTTTGATGTTAATATACGTGTTTTTAAAACTTGTAAATATTTCTGTTTGTGGCCTTTTTGTTTTTGTGGATGCTATTGAGTTTAAAATGGAGATTAAAAAATTACAAAAAGAGACAATATTCAATTCTACAAATATTATTAACTTCCTATGTGCAAGGCAAAGAGCCTGTGAGAAGCACAATGCCAGGTATATCTTACCTCATGCTTTGCACAGAGTAGGTGCTCATCACACATTCACTAACTGGTCACATTGGGAGAAGCACAAAAAACAATGAGACAGAGATGGGCACATACCTCAACTGCCCTGAGGCACACACAAGATCACAGGTAGCCATTTAAGGGGGGCACACAGATGGAAAGACATCTAGGTGAGGATCAGAGGTTTCTTGATTCCTCGATGCCTCCCACCCCCAATTTTTCTGTGTATTTCTCAGATAGTTCCCCACCTGGGGTTTAGATTGTCCCCCAACTGGAGTCCTACTCACCTGTCCTGGGCACAGTTGCAGTAGTTGGGTGGGTCATAGGGTGAACCTCTGATAGAGCAGGAGAGACAGGAACTGTGGCCAATTGGAGGCTCAAATTGCCAGGCTGGTGGGCTTGGCCCAAAGCCTTGCATCTCAATCATGTCCCCAGCATCTAGAATGAGGGAGTGAGTCATGGTTAGGCCTGTGGGCACAGCACCCCTCCCAAGGTGCCCATCTTAATGGGGCTATGCCAAGCCTCTTGTTGCTTGGAGCTGCAGCTTGGATTAACCCTTTGGCAGAATACAGGAAGCTTCAGTCTCTTGTGCCAGTGAGGTGAGGGGAAGGGAGGGGGTGTCTGCCTGGAGGCCCAGAGGCAGGAAAGGTATAGACAGAGGCTCTCCTACTCTGCCAACTGAATGTCTGCTTGGGCTCTTCTTATAGGATGAAATACTCGGGGGAGAGACAGACAGACAGAGAGAAAGAGAGACAGAGAGAGAGAGACAGACAGACACACAGAGAGACAGACACAGAGAGAGAGAGACAGAGAGACAGAGAAAAGAGAGGTAGAGAAAAGAGAGAGAGACAGAAAGAGAGGGACAGAGACAGAGAGGAGGGAGAAGGTGAGAGGAGGGAGAAGGTGAGAGAGAGAGAGATGGAAACAGGGAGAAAAAGAAAGATGGGGAGAGAAAGGGAAGAGAGGGAGGTGGGAAGAAGAGAAAGAGAGAAGAGATGAGACAAAGAGAGAGAAAGAAGAACAGAGAAGAGAGAGTGAGGGGAGGAGGAAGAGAAGAGGGGGAGAGAGAGAGAGAGAGAGAGNTATAGACAGAGGCTCTCCTACTCTGCCAACTGAATGTCTGTTTGGGCTCTTCTTATAGGATGAAATACTCAGGGGAGAGACAGACAGACAGAGAGAAAGAGAGACAGAGAGAGAGAGAGACAGACACACAGAGAGACAGACACACAGAGATAGAGACAGAGAGACAGAGAAAAGAGAGAGAGATAGACAGAGAGGGACAGAGACAGAGAGGAGGGAGAAGGTGAGAGAGAGAGAGATGGAAACAGGGAGAAAAAGAAAGATGGGGAGAGAAAGGGAAGAGAGGGAGGTGGGAAGAAGAGAAAGAGAGAAGAGATGAGACAAAGAGAGAGAAAGAAGAACAGAGAAGAGAGAGTGAGGGGAGGGAGGGAGAGAGGGAGAGAGAGAGGGAGAGAGGGAGAGAGCGAGAGAGAGAGAGAGAGAGAGAGAGAGAGAGAGAGAGAGAGAGAGAGAGAGAGAAGAAAAATATCATCTTGTCTCTTTGGGTCTCACTCTCCAGGTGAAGGAGGAAAGAGGGAATCATTGGACCCTAAAGAGATTGCTTAGTGGCCTGGACCCTGGAGGATGTGCTTGTCCCACTCAATCTATAAGAGGCAGCTGTGGATAGAAAGCCAGTTTTTGAATCAGAAAGACCTGGGTTCAAATCTTGCCTCAGAGACATACTAACTTCACATAATTTCTCTGGGCCCCCAGGCAACTCTCAAAGACTTTAAGTTGAGAAATTATCTGTTTTGGCAGAGGGAGTTTTCTCATGACAGCTTCACTCTAACATGAAAACTTGGACTAGAGTTGTGTTGAAGAAAGGAGGAAATCAGGAAGCTCTTCTCTTCCTAACATTCAATGGGACAAGGTCCCTTCCTTGACCCCTTACCTACCATTGGTTTCTACGACTCATGTAACTCCTTACTATGATGAAGGGATAGATCACTAATATAACTGGTTTTAAAGAAAGGAAGGCGGTTTCCTCCCACCTGTAGCCTAGTTCCTCTTAGATACCAAAGCCTTATCTCTTTGGCAGGAAGTTCCAAGATCATGGAGCTGGTTCTCTTCAGCCAGAGCCAAAAAGGAGAGGCCAGTACTCTATTCATATTTGGGAGCTTCATTTGGGTCAATGCCTGATTAGTAGAGGAGACTAGTGACTAGAGTGCTGGGCCTGGAGTCAGGAAGACCTGAATTCATATCCAAATATGTGTGACTTAGGTAAGTCACATAATTTCTCTTTGCCTCAGTTTTATCAGCTGTAAAATGAGGAGAATAATAGCCCTGCCTCTCAAGGTTCCCAAAGATCAAATGAGATAATATTTGTAAAGCACTGAGCATAATGCCTGGCCCATAGTAGGCACTACATAAATGTTGGTCATCTTGTACATGAAGGCTCTTCTGATTTCCCAAGTAGCCAGGGCCCTTCTCCCCAAAGCCATGTCATATTCACTTTGAACACATTCCATATTTGTAGCCAGTGAGCAAAGTTTAGTAGAGTAGAGCTGGCCTTAGTGCCAGGGAGACCTGGGGGTAAATCCTATCTCTGACATAGCCTGGCTGTGTGACCCTGGGCAAGTCACTTCTTCACCTCTCAGTGATCTGGGCAACTCTCTAAGATTAGAAATTTCAGAGAGGGTGCCAACCTGAATTGGTTGAGTTTTCTTCTCTGGGGATTCCCTATACTAATGAAGTCCCTATTCCCTCTCCTCAATATTCTTCATATGTATAGATGTCTCTTCCATTAGAATGTAAGCCCTTTGAGGGCAGGGACTATGTCATTTTTGATTTTGCATTTTTAGTCATTAGTACAGTGCCTGGCCCATAGCAAACCCTGAACAATACTTGTTAACTGACTGTGTTTCATTGGCTTTTTCACTTGCAAGCCTCAATAGATGGGTGGCCAATACTGTCACCCCAGCCAGCTATTCACCAACAGCCTATTGGAATAGCTTGCTGTGGGTCTGCCTGCCTCAGGTCTTGCCTCACTCTAATCCATTCTCTAATCTAAGGAGCAAGTCCCATAAATGTCACCCCTCTTCTTGGTAGACTCTAATGGCTCCCTTTTGCTTCCAGAATCACATAAAAATGCTCCATTTGGCATTCAAAGCCCTTTATAACTTAGCCTCCTCTTAGCTTTCCAGTCTTCTTACCTTTGACACATATTCTTCCTTCCAGTGACACTGGCCTCCTGACTGCCCCATCCACAAACTCCTCCATTCCTCAGCTCTAGACATTGTCTCTGACTGTCTCTAATGCCTGGAATGCTCTCTGTCCTCTTCTCTGACTGCTGACCTTCCCTGGCTTCTTCTAAGTCCCAAACAAAATCCCATTTCCTACAAGAAGCCTTCTTCAATCCCTCTTAATTCTGGTGCCTTCCTTCAGTAAATTATCTTGTGTATGGCTTGTTTGTATGTTGTCTCCCCCTTTTAGATTGTAAGTTCCTTGAGGGCAAGGATTGTCTTTTGCTTCTTTTTTTTTTTTGCACTTAGCACAGTGCCTGGCACATAGTAAGTGCTTAATAAATGCTTATTAATTGGTTAATAGGGAGCAGACTTATGTGGCTAGGTCTTCCCTCCAGAACCAGTGGTTGGGATACAATTCAGTATTAAAGTTGTCCTTCTAGACTAATTAGGGCTCATGTTTGGGGAAGAGGGCACCACTTATTGGCCCAATAGTTAGAGAAGAAAGGGGGCAGCTAGGTGGCTCAGTAGATTGAGAGCCAGGCCCAGAGATGGTAGGTCCTGGGTTCAAATCTGACCTCAGACACTTCCTAGCTGTGCGATCCTAGGCAAGTCTCTTGACCCCCATTGCCTAGCTCTTACCACTCTTCTGTCTTAGAACCAATGCACAGTATTGATTTTAGGACAGAAAGGGTTTAAAAAATAATTAGAGGAGAAAGAGCAAGAAGGAAGGGAGTGGGAGAGTAGATGATGAAAAGAAGGTTATAGAAAAAGAAAGAGGAGAGGAAAAGAGAGAAGATAGATTGGCATAATGGTGCATGGCTGAAAGAGATGGCCCCAGCAGGAGCTGTGAGCTGCTTGGCCTCTTAGAAAGGGGCTCCTTCCCATGACTGGAAGTCTGCAAATGGAGGCTGGAGGATCATTTGTCAAGGTTGCTATAGAGGAGCTAATCTTGGTCAAGTCTGGGTTGGACTAGATGACCTCCCCAGTCCCTGTCAATTCAGATTCTATGAAATACAATGGACAGAACGTTGGGCTTGGAATTAGTAAAATAACAAAACAAAACCCCAAAGGCAGAGCTAGGTGGCTCAGTGGATTGCGAGCCAGGTCTAGAGATGGGAGATCCTAGGTTCAAACCTGGCCTCAGCGCACTTCTTAGCTGTGTGACCCTGAGCAAGTCACTTCACTCCCATTGCCTAGCCCTTACTGCCCTTCTACCTTGGAACCAATACACAGTATAGATTCTAAGACAGAAGATGAGGGTTTTAATAAAAAAAAGGGGGGGAATCTGAGTTTGAATCTTCCCTCAGACACTTATTAGCTATGTGATGCTGGGCAAATCATTGAATGCCTCTCAGCCTCAGGTTCCACATCTGTAAAGTGGGGATAATAATAACATCAACCAGTCAGGTTTGGTGAGAGGATCAAATGATAAAATGCGGGACAGCTAGGTGGCTCGGTGGATAGAGAGCTAGGTCAAGAGATGGGAGGTCCTGAATTCAAATGGAACTTCAGACACTTCCTAGTGACCCTGGGCAAGTCTCTTAACCCCACTGCCTAGCCCAGTGATTCCCAAAGTGGGCGCTACCGCCACCTGGTGGGTGCTGCAGCGATCCAGGGGAAGTGGTGATGACCACAAGTGCATTTATCTTTCCTATTAATTGCTATCAAAATTTTAAAAAAATTAATTTCCAAGGGGCTGAGTAATATTTTTTCTGGAAAAGGGGCGGTAGGCCAAAAAAGTTTGGGAACCACTGGCCTAGCCTTTATTGCTCTTCTGCCTTGGAACCAATACTCAGTATTGATTCTAAGACAGAAGGTAAAGGTTATTTAAAAATGATATAATATGTACAGCGCTTTGTAAGTCTTAAGTCTTCCTGGCTGTGTGGCCCTGGGCAAGTCACTCAACTCCTATTGCATAGCCTTTACCACTCTTCTGCTTTAGAACCAATATTGATTCTAAGATGGAAGGTAAGAGTTTTTTTTTAAGTCTATTTTTTTCTAGTTTAGCTACTGCTATTATTATTATTAACCATGTTATGATTATTCATTACCCAGTTATCTAATGCATCCCTTGGGCTGTGTGGATAACAGGGAGCATTTAGGGCTCAGTCACCAATCCCTGGTTGGAAGGGAGCTGGCCATGGGCTGTCTCTGTCCTTGGTAGGAGAGGCTGGGAGAGGCTGAGATGGCAAAGCTTCCTCCCAGCTCCATGGGCACCTCTCCTCACTATTTGGGCTCCTGACCCTTCAGCTCCATTGGGTGGCAAATGAAGGGATTTGGTGGGTACGAGCCAGGGCTCTGGGGCAGGTGTGTGCACTGGGGGTGGCGTGCAAACTGTACCCCAAAAAGAGAGCCGGGGCTGGCAAAAGGGGATGGATGTGGATGTGGGAGAAAGGGGAGAAGGCTAGGCCAGCTCATGCACTGGGCAGCGGGGAGCAGGGAAGCAGATGGAGACCCTGGGCAGGCAGGACTGGAGACCCAGCTAACCAGGCAGCCGGTGGGACAGCGGGAAGCTGGGGCACAGGCAGGGGGGACTAAGGAGGACCAGAGGAGGGGAAGGAGAGTAAAATGGATGCCAAGCCAAAGAGGAAAAGGCATGCCTGGGCAGTGGTCACACCCAAGCAAAGTCGTGTGGGAAAATGCTCTTCATCTTAATTCTCCAGGAAGGAGCTAAGCAAGACAGCACATAAGTGTGAACATTTCAGAATCTACCCACTCGGCACTGCTAAGGCTAAGGAGTGACTCGACTGGGGGGGCCTCTGGAGTCAGGGAGTTTGCTCTGTTATGCTTGAGTTTATCCTCCAAGGACGAGGAAAAGTTTGAGGCAAAAACAGTTGGGATGGTTGAACCCCACAGCCCCCAGGACTCCGAATGAAAGGCATCTGGTCTGGCCTAGAATGACGGGAATAGCATCTCTGCTCTCAAAGGTTGTCAGTGGAAAGGGGAAGGAGAGGCAAGGACTGGGGGGGGGGGAGGAAGGGGAAGGGAGGTCTGGACACCCGCCACTTTATCCACATGCATCAAAATCAAGCATGTTGCAGAACTCAGAAGCAAAGGCTAGCAAACGGGACACAACAGTGTTGTCATTGTGGAGGAGAAGAAGGGAACACGCTGGGGCGTGGGAAGCCCCCCGCCTTACTCTCCCATGCCAACCTCCTCCCTCCCTCACCCCTCCTGGCCTGTCTCAGCTGCCTGCTCCCATTTCCCAAGAAGCTGGGGGTGCAGGAACAAATGATAGAAACCTGCCCCGTCCAACGCTCCCTGTTCTCTAGCGATTACTGAGAGATCTGCCTTTTCTGCCCACCCCACAACTCCCAGCTCAAAGGATGGATTCCAGGCCAGGGTCCTCCCTAGGCAAGGGACCTCATCTTTTGGAAACTGCTCTCAACTGGGGACCTGCGGGGACCCTCTCCTCGGGCTCCAGCCTCCCTGTCTTCTCTCTCTCCCCGAGGAAGGGCCTCCTCTGAGCAATTTGCAAAGCCCTGAAGCCTCTTTTTCAGGACCTACCCCATTCTTGGGAGCTCTGGCCACAGAACTCTGATCCCTGGGGGGGGGCTCTTGGAGTAAGCAAGAAAAATCATTTAAAAAGTAAGCTAGCACCCATAAATTCACTAGGTCTCTCCACCTTCTCCAATCTCAAGCACCTCAGAGGATACGGGGATGCTAGAAATCTCTGAAAATAAGCCTCGAAGAAACCAGGCTGGAGGTCAGGAAGAGGATGGAGAGAGGGACCATCTCTGTGATTTCACTGGTTAAAGGAAACTCCCAGGTGAGAAGACTCCCTTAACTACACAGGTCACCACCTTCTCGGCAAATGATCACCTTAAGAGATTAGTGCCTACAACACTGAGAGACCCAGTGACTGGCTCAGGATCACGTAGCCAGGAGGGGGCAGAAGTGGGACTTAGAACATGGAAATCACAGGGTCTTAGCTCTGAAGCTGGAAAGGAACAACCTCTTCATTTTATAGATGAGAAAATTGAGACCCAGAGAGCTAAGTGACTTGCCCATGGTAATCATGTCTAGGCAGGAACTGAACTCAAGGCTTCTTGGCTCAAGGCCAGTTCTTTATCCACTTTGCAGTACTACCAATAAACAGCAGAATTAGCCTAAGAAATGGGACTCCACTGGTGGCTCACCCAATACTGGTTTCTGGCTTCTTTTGGCTCCTATTAGAAGAGTTAGGGAGAAGCAGTATGGTGGGAGGGAGTCTCTTTACCTAACATCCCTAAGATCTTATTCCCTAAGATCTATGAAAGCACAGATCCAGTCCTTAGCCCAATCCCCTGAATAATAACTAACATTCCTATAGCACCTACTCTGTGTTAAGCACTGCATAATTATTATCTCATTTGACCCTTACAACTCTGGGCAGTTGGGGCTATTATTATCTCTATTTTACAGATAGGGAAACTGAGGCAAATAGAGGTTAAGTGACTCCTCCAGGGTCACACAGTGAGTACCTGAGGCTGGATTTGAACTCAGGTCTTCCTGACTCCAGGGCCTTAGTTTTATCCACTGTACCACCTAGCTGCCTCTTACTAGCCCTTGTCTAAGTAGGAGGTCCTTCAGACTAGTAGGGCTGAATCTTCTGATCTCCCATCCTTTAAGTCCCACCTGGGACACATATTGGCTGGGAGACCCTGGGCAAACCATTACTCCTCATAGTGTCTTCTGACCTGTATTGGTAAAAGGGGTTTCCTCAATGACCACTTCCAATTGTGACCAATGAAGTCACAAGTCTAGTCTTAAAAAAAAAAAGAGAAATAGAAGAGACGAAGGTAGGTACCGTGTGGCAAGTTACAGGTCAGTAACTAGGGCAAGGAAAGGGGATGGAAGGGTCTATACCACCCTGAAGCTTGGTAGGGGCTACGGAATTAAGGTTTAGACAACTCTCAGTAGAAGATGGGCAGGGGCCAGCTGACCCAGGGGTTGGAGAAGGGAAGGCACATTTCCAGAGACCCTTTGCAGAGCTCCTAAGGTAGACTAAGCCCTGGGTGTGTAGGGAAAGGAAGTCAGGTCCATCTGAGGAAAAGTGTGGAAATAGTGGAAAAACTGCTAGTTCTAGTAGAATCAGCAGTCCTGGGTTCTAATCCCAGCTTAGATATTTACTACCTGGGTGACCTTACATAGCGTGAACCCTTCTGAGCCTCAGTTTTCTCAACTGTAAAACAAAGAGGTCACTCTCTATCTAAGGCATCTTTCAACTCTAAATCTATGATCCTGTGATCTCTTGCTGGCATCACTACTCTTCCTGGAGATACCCAGGTGGCGCAGTGGATAGAGCACTGGTTCTGAAGTCAGGAGACCTGAGTTCAAATACAGCTGTGTGCCCCTGGTCAAGTCACTTAACCTCTTTCTGCCTCAGTTTTCTCTACTCTAAAATAAGAATAATAATAGTGCCTACCTCCCAGGGTTGTTTTGAGGATCAAATGAGATAATATTTGTAATGTACCCAGTACAGTCCCTGGCACCTAGTATGTGCCCAATAAATCCTTCCTCCCTTCCTTGTTTCTTTCTTCCCTCTTCCCTCCCTTCCTCCTCACCTAGAACCCCTAATTCCCTTCAAGATCCAACTCAAGTGCTACCTTCTACTCAAAGCCTCTCTGACCACCCTGGTAGCTAGTATTCCACCCACCCACCACGGTCCTGGAGGGCAGGGGTGGAATCATTTTTGTCTCTGTATCCCCAGCCCCCAGCATAGTTCAAGACTTAAAAAAAATCTGCTGTGGTTTCCTCAGCCTGGAGCTCTCCCAGGGCGATGCATCCTCTCCCAACATAGAAAATTTCCTCTGTTGCTAGAGGAGAGTCTCAGAGACAGTCTGAGAGAGTTAATGAAGGGTTAGGTGACTAGCCCAAGGTCATGCAGCTAAGTACACATCAGAGGCAGGATTGAACCCAGGTCTTCTGGCTTTAAAGCCTGCTCCCTATCCCTTAGGTCATGCTGCCTCATGCAGGAGGTGTTTAATAAATGCTTAGTGACCGGTCAGTTATATCAGAGGGTTTGAGCTAGATATTCCTGAGGCTCTGGAGAAAGCAGAAGCTCAAGGTTTCAAGAAGGTGTGTGTGTGTGTGTGTGTGTGTGTGTGTGTGTGTGTGTGTGTGTGTGTGTTGGGGGAACACAAAAGAGCCCAAAGAGAAATGAAGCCAATGTTCTTCCCACTGCTCTGTCTCTCCCTGTCAGATGTGTTGGGGTCCTGAAAAGGGGCACCAGAGGGGGTCAGATATGTCTGCCTGCCTGTCGGCAGGAGAATTCTTTCTCAGATGGTGCCTGGGGGTGACTGACCCCAGAGGGGACACGATCCTTCCAGATTTAAGCCCACCAGCCTATGACCTCCCCTAGGTGGCCTTGGGCAAATCACGTTCCCCTCCTGGGCTTCAGTTTCCTCCTCTGTCAAACGAGACCCTCTGATGAGGTGACTTCCTCCATTACCACCTCGCTAAAGGGTAGGGGAAGTAATGGGCCAGCTCAGGGATGGGGGGAAATTGAAGAAATGGCCTCAGAGAGAGAAATGGATTTGAAATCTATATAGGGGGAGCAGCTAGGGGGTTCAGTGGATAGAGAGCTCAGGTCCTGGGTTCAAATTTGACTTCAGACACATCCTAGCTGTGTGACTCTGGGCAAGTCACTTAACCCTCCTGGCCTTGCCCTGACTACTCTTCTGTCTTGGAACCAATATACAGTATTGATTCCCAGAATCAATGGATCCTGGAAGTGTCTGGAAGCTATGAAGTGTCTGAGGCCAAATTTAAACCCAGAACCTCCTGTCTCCAGGCCTGGCTAACAATTCACTGAGCCACCTAGTTGTCCCCAAGGTAAAGGGTTTGGTTTTATTATTTTTTTTAATCTATTTAACGTTCCCAGATGTGATGGAAAGGGTCCTGAATTGGAAGCTCTGAGACTTGGTCCGGCCACCTTGCTCTTCAAATCACTGAATGGCCAAGCCCTTCTCCGAAAAAGGAGAGGGGGGAGCTTGGACGGCCTCTGGGTTGAAGATCTGCAGCCCTGGGTTCCTCTTCCCCCCAGGTCCAGGCCGGAGCTGCCCCACTGCGTGCTGTCCCTCACCCATCCATCCCCTGCCTCTCTACGTCCTCCAGCGCTCTCCTGGCCCCCTTCCTTCCTGCCATCCCTCCCTCAGACTCTGCGTGGCTTTGGGAGAAGCACGGGCGGGCCGGGGGCCGGTAATGCCAACACTGTTGCATGAGTCCGTGCGGGTTGTGGCCGGTGGCCCCGGTGCGGAGGGAGGAGTAGTAGGGCACGGGGTGGGGAGGGCCGCGGGATAAAAACCTTTCATCAGATTGGGAGCTGTGAGGTTCCGGGAGCAGATCATTGACAGCATCGCATGCAGTTTATCTTCCTCTTCCTCATCATCGTCCACCGAGGCCGCGCGGCTGGCAGCTAAGTGGTGGTAGTTAATAGTGACTGCTCAAAGAGAATAGTGAGAGAGGCTTGTGAGGGCCCGGCAGGGGGGGCTTCAGGGAACGGGGTTCTCCCACACCCCACTGAGGGGGGCGGGGAGAACGTGGGAAGGAGCGGCGCTCGCTCACCCACTTATTTTTCGCAGGCAGGGCGGATGGGAGTTTCAGCCCAGCTTTGACAGGGTGACCCTTTCCATCCAGGTACAATGCAAGAGAGACAACCAAAGGCTTGACGGTGTGTGGTGCAAAACTGAGGATGGGGATGGAACAGGGGCAGGCCAGTGCCACTGGGGGCAGTGTAGCCTCTGGCGGAAGGACAGCTGGGAGAAAGGACACTGAATAACGCACCAGCCCCAGAGTGGTTGGGGTTACAGTGAGCAAAGAATGCCTGGAGGCCTGAAAGCCCCCAAACAAATACAATATGGCTCTGATCTCTGCCTGCCGTCTTAGCTCACCATTCGGGTCTCGTGTCGGGGCTGCCTGCAAGGAGCCAGAGACATTTATCTCAACTTCATCTCCTTTTATGCTCCTGGCCAAGACTAAAAGAATAAGAGGGGAGGCAAAGATGTCTGGATAATCCATACTCTGCATCATTTGCCCAAGTTTAAATTCCACATCTGCAAGCAAAATGTCCTTTCAGAGGAGGATCTCACCTTCCCATCCTACACCCTGAGTTACCCTTTCCCCCCCAAACCTTGGCTTGCAGGGTTTGAGCAGCATGGCATCTTGGGAAGCAAGCTCGACTCCAGGGCCAAGAAATCTGGGTTTAGATCCTGCCAGCACTCACTGGCTGGGTAATCCTGGGCAACCTCTCTAAGCCTCTTAGTTTTGGATTTGGCTTGTTTGATCAGCCCATGAGGACCAACTATTTCAGCTGGTTTATTTGTGAAACAAAGACATAAAAGGGATCATTTCTTTCTACCCTAAAAAAAACCACCACTGAAAATCAACCCTGTAAACCTCTTAGTTTCTTCTTCTGTAAAATGGGGATAATGCTATTTGGACTATTATGAAAAGAATGCTGGACTTGGTGCCAGGAAGACTTGAGTTCAACTCCTGTCTCAGAAACTCATTTGTTATATAACTTAACTGGGCAAATCACTTAACTGCTCCCAGTCTCAATTTCCTCATTTGTAAAGTGGGGATAATAATAGCACCTACCTCAAAAAGCTGGGAGGATCACATGAGATGCCATTTGGAAAATGCTTTGCAAACTTGGAAGCACCATATAAATGCTATCTATTATTACCACCACTTCTTGCCTCACAAGGTAGTTATTGGCGAAGGAGAGATGGAGAGGTTTCTGTAAACCTTCAAGCACCCTAGAATTGTGAGCTACAGTGATTTTGATTCACTCCTAAGTAGCTTCTCCCCCTTGCCTCCGATAGCCTAAGGTATCCTGGAAGGATGGGCTTGGCTGGCTGGTAACAAATGATCTGGGATGGTAAATTCTGTGTTCTTATCTACAAGGTTCCTGGGTCTAGATGAGAAAATGAGTCTAGTTTGGAGTGGGAACAGCAGAAGCAAGACTCTGAATATTCAAGACACTCTATATGTCCAAGGTCCCAAAGTACACCCCCATATAGCCACAATCCCTAGGTGCAGGGACTGGGCGTAAGGCAAAAGTTCTCCAGACTTGGATCCTAGTGGCAGCTTCCTTCCTCCCACTCTTATCCCCCAGCTCAGCAAAAGATCAAGCGACCATGGACTCCGTCCACTATATCAGAGGAGCTCTTAGTGGTAATTGAGGAATGGGGAAAATTGGCCCCTGGATCACAGCAGTGTTCAGAGGGCTGAAACCACCAGAAATGGGCACCATCACCACACATACTCAAGGTTGGAAAGAGACTGGGAGCTAGAATGAATTACAAATTCAGTATTCTCAGTCTTCATTTCCAGTTCCTTTGTAGGGTTTCATCTTCTCAGGATATGTAGGAGCAGATGGGAAGGGCAGGTTGAAGCTTGACTCTGAATTGGCCCAAGTCAGAATTCTGGTCCTGCTACTTATTAGCTATATGACCTTAGTGAAGTCACTCTACCCTTCTCTGAGCCTCAGTTCCCTCCTTTATAAAAAACGAGGGACTTAAATTAAATGATCCATAAGGTCTCTTCCATTTCTAAATCCTATGAACCTATGAGCCTGTCTGGTTGTAGTTGGTGCCCATGTTCTAAGCAAGCAACTTGAAGAGCAAAAGATAGAACAGAGATGGCTAAGGAGGAGAGGAAGATCTGGGCACAAAGTACAGCTGGGGGCAGAAAGCTATATACTGAACTCATCCATCTGTCTTCCAACCAGCCTAAGCTAAGCAAATATTCCTGATCCCTCCACCTTCTGCCCCGTCATAACCAGTTCTGCTGAAGAGAACATGAGAGCTCTGGGCCTGTCTCCTCCTCCCCGTCACAGGTGGGAGTGGGGGCACTTACTGTGCTCATGCCTGTGGCCTGGATAGATGATCCGGAACACATAGTCAGTGGCACGCCCTTCGTCCATCACTGTATCCTCCAGATCCATAGACCGCATGGTGCTGTTCCGCTTCCGCAACTTGGGGAAGACCTTCCCCTGTGGCAAGAGCAGTGCAGGTGGTCAGTGGCCCCTTCCCTTGGGCTAGTCCCTGGGATTCCTCTTTGGTGGGCCGAGATGGACCCCTCCCTCTCCTGAATCCCTGACCTGAATCCAGTAAAGGAAGGAGGCAGGGAGGGAATTGGATAAAGGTAAAAAGGGAGATCTCCCATCAACCACATGGGTCTCTTGCCCTTCTTTTTCTGTGCCCATCCAGGGTACAATGATATACCTTTCCCTGCTGGGACCACAGTGGTGGCTCTAGCTGTCCTCGGGGCAGAAGCCCATTTTCCAGGCAGGACAGGAAGGACAGAAGGTGGCCTCCCTGGGGGAAGTGCAAAGGAGGCCTCTGGATACCATCTTGGCTCACCAGCACCAGCGTTCCACCATTCTCTGCAAGGAGGGAAAGGAAAGTGGTCAAAGACCTAGGAGACCCCAAGGAAGGACTCTGCCTTCTGAACTGAATGACGGGTTCATCTGCTGATTGGGCTTTGTTCCCAGATTCTAGGGTCCAAATCTGTAAACAAAGGCTGGAGGCAAGCTGGAGTATTGATCCTGGAAATTGGCAGCTTTCAGCTGCCACCACTCCTGATCTAATAATTGAGACCTTGGAGGGAGAGCGAGATAGCTGGGGACCGTGTTGTAAAGTGGTTGGATTTTCCAAATTGGCCCCCCCCCCATTCTCTGCTCCTGTGTCTAGGGGCACCGGGGAGGGGTGTAGCTTACGTTGCTGGTGGCAGTGAATGCAGACAATCTGGCTGAAGGGCACGATAAGGGCATAGTCCCAATACACACTGGAAGGAAACAATTTAGGTGTTATTATCTCTGAGGCTCTTCCTCTGGTCCTACCCACTCTGCCCTTCCATCCTGACACCTACTGAGCTCCAGAGGCCAGCCCTGTGCCGCTTCTATTGTCAACACCTCCGAATCCCAGGTCTAGTAGCCCCATCCACTCGGTATTGTGGAACCCCCCTGGCAATCAGGACCCTGGAGAGCACCAAATACTTTGAACTGGACCCTAAGTCTCTCCAAACAGCTGGGCTAAAGAATCTCTACCTCTTCTCTAGCTCTGAGTCTCCCAGAGTTCCATTCATGAGCTGGTTGGGAGTCCACTTCAGAGTCAAACTCTCTGCAGACTGATGTAAGGACAGGTAGCCAGGGACAGCCTCCATGTCTTCCTTCTATGGGGAGGAGAGAACCCAAGAAAGAGGTAAAAGCACTCGGGAGAGGTCAAACTGGACACGGGTGAGAGTCGTGTCCATAGAGGTGGCATTTGGAGTTATAGGAAGAGATCAAGGAGAAAAAGACCTTGGAAAGAGAAAAGAAGGCTAAAGACAGAGCTTTGGACTGTCCTGACCTCTCAGGGGCAGCAGGAGGAGAAGGACACAGGGAGGGAAATAGAGAAAATGAGGTTGTGTTTGAAAGATCAGCCATGAGAATACAGCATTATAAGATGTAATGGGGCCTGAGCATCCAAAAGGGAAGGGATGGTCTAGAGCAGTGATGGGCAAACTTTTTAAAGAGGGGGCCAAAGGAAAGGAAATGCTCATCTGTCAGTCTGTTTCTAAGGCAACTCTTTGGAAGTTTCATTGTATTGTATCCTACTCATTGTCTTTGTCAGATTAGGAATAATGTCCCATGGCTGGCTGGATAGAACGTTTCAGGGGGCTGCATCTGGCCCGTGGGCCATAGTTTGCCCATCACTGGTCTAGAGTGTTCAACATTGTTGAAAGAGGGCAGAACTAAGGTGTTGGCATTGAGGAGAAAGTCACTGGTGCCTTTGTATTCTAGAGATCATCTTCTGTCAAGGACTAAGGATGCCAGACACCAGACTGAAAGGAGATGAGGATTAAATGGCTAGAAAGAAGTAGAGACAGTGAGTAGAGATGGCAAGAAATACTTAAAGTGAAATCAGGGTAAAGGGATGAGTTGGGTTTTTAACCAGAGAGAAATGAGCCAGTAGAGAGGGAGAGCAAGATGTAGTGATTGAGGGAACAGGGTACCGGAGGAGGTAGGAGGGGATATCATCATAGAGGGCGTCTAGGGACCTTAGAAGTCATCTAGTACAATATCCTCATCTTACAAATAATGAATCTGAGATCCAGCAACTGGCAAGCCAAATGATTTGCCCAAGGTCTCTCGCAGGTAATTAAGTAGGAGAGCCTAGATTTGAACCTGGAAGCTTTGCAAACCTAACACTTATCTTCAGTCTCCCTCTGTCTACTGGCTCTCCTGTTCTCAAGAAAAAGAAACCCTTACTTGAGCCTTCCATCCACACTACTATCCTAAAGCTCTTCTTCTTGAAAGGGCAAGAGGTACCTCCACTTCTTCTCTTCTCACTTTCTTCTTGACCCCTTACAATCCAAATTTTGATCTCATCATTCGATTGAAACTCCTCTCTCTCCAGAATTACCACTGATCTCTAAATTTCCAAATCCAAGGACCTTTTCTCAATCTTCTTGGGCTCTCTGTAGCCTTTGGCAAGGTGATCACCTTCTTCTCCTTGATATTCTCTTCTCTATAGGCTTTCAGGACACCACTCTCTCCTGGTTCTTTTTCAGTTTGTTAGACAACTCCTTTTCGGTCTCCTTTGCTGGATTCTCATCCAGATCGTGCCTTCAACTATAGGTATTCCAAAGGGTTCTGTACTGAGCCTTCTCTTCTTCCTCTATTCTGTTTCACTTGGTAAACTCATTAGCTCCCATGAATTTAACTACCTTCTCTACTGATGATTCTCAAATCTACCTATCCTACTGACCTCATCTCCCATTGCCAACTGCCTTTCAGCCGCCTTAAACTCCACAAGTCCAAAAATGAACACATTATCTTTTCCCTTAAGCCCTCCCCTCCACCAGCTCCCCTGTTACAGTTGAGGGCAACATCATCCTTTCAATCCCTCAGGCTCTCAGGCTAGGTGTCATCCTCAAGACCTCACTATCTCTCGCCCACTCAATCCACTCTGTTGCTAAGACCTGTTGATTTTATCTTTGCAACATTTCTCAAACATGGCCTCTTTTCTCCTCGGAGGCTGCTATTACTCTAGAGCAGGCCCTCATCCCCTCACACCTGGACTGCAAGAGCTTGTTGGTGAGTCGTCCTGCCTTAAGTCTCTCCCCACTACAATCCAGGCTTCATTCAGCCAACAAAGTCATTTTCCTAAATCACTAGTCTGGCCAAGTCACCCCCTCCCTAATAAACTTCATTGGCTTTCCATCGTATACAGGATCAAAACCAGAAGTCTCCTTGGCATTCAAAGTCCTTTTCTGACCTAAGCCCTCCTATCTTTCCAGCCTTCTTACACTTTTCCCCCTGTTACATCTTGAATCTAGTGACACCAGCTTCCTGCCTGTTCCACAAACAAGACACCCCCATCTCTCAATTCCAGGCATTTTCTCAGGCTGTCCTCGATGCCTGGAATGCTCTCTCTCTTCATTTCTTATCTACTGAATGCCCTGGCTTCCTTTAGGCCCCAACAAAGATCTCATCTCCTACCAAAAGCCTTTCCCAAACTCTCTTAATTCTAGTGCCTTCCCTTTCTTAATTATTTTTTGTTTATCCTGTATATATCGTGCTTTTACATTATTCTATGTTGTCTCCTCCATTAGATTGTGAGTTCCTTGAGGGCAGGGGCTATCTCTTGCCTCTTTTTTTGTATCTCTAGCACTATGTGACTGGGGCATAATAGATGTTTATTGACTGACAGACAGGTCTAGCATCTTTTCCACTGAAGAAATAGCCTGAGTACAGGAAGAAGGGGAAAGCCTTGGCAAGGATAAGGGTCATCTCATCATAGGCAGCTAAGTGGTACAGTGGATAGAGCACTGGCCTGGAATCAGGAAGATCTGAGCTCAAATCCAGAATCAGAAGTTTAGCCCCTGAGAAAAGCTGACAAAAACCCACTTTTCTCCCTTCTTTGCAGAGGTGAGAGACTATGGACATAGGATATTGTATCTGCCATCAGATTTGGTTGATCTATTGGTTGGTTTTGCTAAACCACTTTTCCCCCTTTGTTTTTTAAAATTCCCTATTACTTCTGGACAAGTCATTTAATCCCTGGTTGCCTCAGTTTCCTCATCTGTAAAAAAAGGAGAATAGTAGCATCTACTACCCAGGGCTGTGAAGATCATATGAGATAATAATCATAAGGCACTTAATATAGTGCCTGGTGCATAGTAAAAAAAACTCTCCATAAATGTTAGCTATTATTACCTGAGATAGGAGGGAGAAGAGGTTGCATAAGGACACAGAGAGGTCTAGAGGAAGAGATTTGAGGGAGCTCCCGTCAAACGGCCTTGATTTTTCTCAGCTAAGTAGAAGACAAGGTCATCTGCCGTGTGTGTGTGTGTGTGTGTGTGTGTGTGTGTGTGTGTGTGTGTGCACGCTATTTATTTTTAGGAACATACCAGCAAAGAGAAAAAGTGATACCAAAAAATGACTAAGATATTCATACTAAAATATTCAACCCTGAGATCTTGCCACGAGGCACGAGCTCTGAGGAGGTCAAAGATAGAAAGATAGGTCTCATATGCCCCAAAATATTCCTGGCAATAATTTTGTGGTTACGAAGAACAGGAAACAAAGTAGCTGTCCATTGACCATGGACCTGGAAAAGGCTAAATACACTGTGGTACTCTGGACCAAAGAGAGTCTGGAAGGAAACTCTGAGATCCCCCCATTTTACAGCTGAGAAAACTGAGACTGATAGAGATTAAATGAATTGTTCAAAATCAAAAAAAGTGGTGTCAGAGACAGGAGGTCCTGGGTTCAAACCCGGCCTCAGCCACTTCCCAGCTGTGTGACCCTGGGCAAGTCACTTGACCCCCATTGCCCACCCTTACCAATCTTCCACCTATGAGACAATACACCGAAGTACAAGGGTTTAAAAAAAAAAAAAAGAAAGAAAAAAAGTGGGGTCAGGGCTGGGATTTGAACCCTAGTCCTCTGCCTCTTTTCCTTTGTGGCCCACTGCTACCATGGAATATTACTGAGTCATACTAAAAAATATGAATTTGAAGAATTCAGAGAAATATGGAAAACTTCTACTAACTAATGGAGAGTGATGTATGGAGAATGACACAATAATTAGAACAATGCAAAACAATGGAAAAACTGGCAAAATATAATTAAATGTTGGGTAATTATGACCAAGAAGTTTAGCCCCTGAGAAAGATTGTCAAAAACCCACTTCTCCCCCTTCTTTGCAGAGGTGAGGGACGATGGATGTAGGATATTGTATTTGCTGCCAGATTTGGTTGATCTATCGGTTGGTTTTGCTAAACCACTTTTTCCCCCTTTGTTTTTTAAAATTCCCTGTTACAAGGAATGACTCATAGGGGAGAAGAGAGATATTTGCAAATGATATGTTAATGTAAATATTAACTTGCAATTAATTCAAATAATAATTGCTTATGTTAATACAAATATTAATTTGCAAATGATATAAATACATAAATTATATATTTGCAAATGTATATCATAGGTACAGGTAGAAGGGGATATATATATATGACAATATAAAATTCTAAAAGGTCACCTATCTAGAGCAAAGAAAAGTAAAAAAACATGGAAAGAGACAAGAGAAAGCACATTTATAGATAACAGTGATGGTGAACCTATGGCAGGCATGCCAAAGATGGCATGCAGAGTGCTCTCTATGGGCACAGTTTTCATGACTAGAAAGGCAGAGGGACTCAGGTGGAGCTGCTCCCCACTCCTTCTCCACCATGCCGGATGACATTTTTTCACATCATCCGCCCCTCTGCCCAGCAGCCCAATGGGAACACTTTCTCCCTTCCCTGTGTGGGAACTCTGGGCAGAGAGACCCAGACCGAGTGGTTATAGTTGTCTTCTCTTCCATGTGGGACCCTTAGTGAGCCCTCGACTGTGACCCATCTGGCCTCACCACTGGATGAAGGTACCACCCACTCAGCACATTGTTTTCCTTCTCCCCCTCATATTTTCATTGGTAAGCAGATGCCAACCCAGCCAAGGGACCACGAGGAAGGACAAATCTCAGACTCTTGGGTTGCAGGAAGAAGAGAGTAAAGAAGATAAGAACTCTGCTTTGGGCAGCTTGGAGGAAATCCCAGCTCTGTCTTCTCCTGCCTGCCTGACTTCTCATGCTATCCAGTATCAACCTTGCAGCTCTTTGCCCTGCCAGCTGGCACCCGCTCCTACCCTGGGTAGCCTGGCTCTTAATTAGTAGAGCAGGTGGCTTCCCTGGGCTCCCCACTCGCCACAGACTGGGAGATAAACCCTGTGGGGGCCAGAGTTGGAGAGAACCAGCAGGGTGCAATGGAAAGAAAGTCCATTTTGGGACCAAAGGACCCACATTCAAATCCTGGCTCTGCCACTTACTATCTACATGACTTTGGGCAAGTACTTAACCTCTCTGACCCTCAGTCTCTTCCTGTATAAAATGAAGGGTTGGACTAGATGGCTTCGAAGGTCCTTTCCAGGTCTAGATCTAGGGTCTATCTCCATTCTGTTCAGTCGGCATGGCTTGAGCCCCTCAGGAAATGTTAATGACCACCTCTTGGCCTTGTTAACTTCGTATATAAGCCTTGTTAGGGACAATGTTAACTTGAAGCTAAACTAAATAACACATTTACTACAAGAAGCAAACAAAAAGGAGAGAAAAGGGTTCCTAAGCTGTACTTTACTTCTTCATTGCAGAGCTGGGAGATCTGGGGGCTGGGGGTGGGGGAAATGGCATATATGATCCGATTTGGTCAAATGTCTTGGTTTTGTTGGACTGCTCATCTCTCTCTCTTTTTAAACCTTTTCCTTTGACCTTAGGATCAGTGCAGTGTATTGGTTCCAAGTCAGAAGAGTGCTAAGGACTAGCCAATGGGGGTTTAGTGACTTGTCCAGGATCCTGGAAGGGTCTAAGGCCACATTTGAACCCAGAACCTCCTGTCTCTAGGCCTGGCTCTCTCCATCTGCTAGGCCACCTAGCTGCTCCCTTGTCTCTTTTTAAATCTTTATTATAAAGGATGGTTCATCAGGTGAGGGAGGAATTCTGTTTAGAAAATGAATGTGATGTAAAGACAAAGGACACCAATAAAAATAGCACCATTTCACGAAATTAAGAAAAAAAAGGACGATTCTTGATTCTGGGGTTCCTGGGGTGGTCCATCTAGCAATAGAAAAGGGTCCTGTGGGGGTGGGGAGTCTCCAGGGACCCATCTGCCTGCCCAGCTCTACCTGGGCTTCGAGCTTTGGCAAGGAGCCCAGCAGCGGCAGCGCCTCACAAGGCCACTCGAGGCCCTGCCCGAGCCCCCAGAGCCAAGGCCTTTCGGGGTCTGGGCTCCTCCACTCTCGCTCCACAAGGCATCGGTCCCTCCGGTGCCCGGGACCTTCCCAAGGGCTTCCCATCGCCCCTTCCCCGCCGCAGGGAGCCGGGCTCTGGCCTCTCTCACCGGCTGCACCAGCACGTTGTTCTTGCCGTAGAGCAGGTGCGTTCGGGAATTCTGATGGAGGGATTCCACGTACTCCCGGGCAGAGGCTGCGAATCGGTCCTCTGATGTGCTCCCGCTTGAGTGCCGCTTGCGGACCTGCAAAGAGAAGCTGGGCTGAAGGCCGAGCCTCTCGTCCCTGCGTCCCCCCAGCCTGGGTGTCCTCGAAGGGTGGTGGAGAAGCAGGGAGGGAGAGGGAGGCTCGAGGCTTTGTCCCTCTCCGGCTGGCACGCCGGACTCCTCTCGGGGCTCTCCCTCCCGGGGGCTGCCGAGACGCCTGGACAATCGAGGCTCCTGCCTCAGGGAGGACCCTGCGACCCGGGCTTCCAGCGGAGCACGACGAGGTTCGGCAGCCGGAGAGCCCTCCTCCTCCTCCTCCTCCTCCTCCAAGGCTTCGACCGGGGGTGTAGGGGAAGGGGCTCGGGACCCGGGGAGAAGGGAAACCTACTCCCAGGGCCGGACGCTTGGAGGGGGAGTCCTGGCGGCCGTGGGGGCCGCGGATGCGGTGCCTCTGGACCAGCTCGTCAGCAGAGGGGTCCGTCCAATAGTGGTCTGCCGTCTTCAGCTTGGTATACTCCAGAGCACAGGGACCCACTGTGGAGACACGTGATCCCTTGGAGCGGGGGGCAGGAGGGCCAAACCCTGCCCTCCGCAGCGAAGGCCCTGGTACCCCCGCCTGCCCCCTCCCCACTCACCTAGGAGAGAGGCCAGGATAGGGCCAAACACGGGGTCTGCCAGGAGCGCTTCCTTCTCATAGTACTTGCTGTTAAGAATGGAGGGAAAGAGTGAGCCCGGGACCTCCGCCTGGGCCAGCCGCTTTGTCTCTCTCCGGGAAGGCAAATGTCCGGAGGAGGGAGACGGGGAGGTGGGGCACAGGGGGGGCAACAAGGGACAGCGGGGAGCGCGAGGGGCCAGGAGCCACCGAACGATCAACAAGTGTCTGTTAGGAGGCTGTGCTGGGCCAAACAGCCCACAATGAAAAGGCTTTGCCCACTGTGCCAGGCGCTGTGCTAGGGAAGCAGTTGTTTAGTTGTATTCGGTCCTGTCTGACTCTCTGTGATCCCATTTGGGGTTCTCTTGGCAGAGATCCTGGAGGGCTTTGCCATTTCCTTCTCGAACTCTCTTGACGAATGAGGAAATGGAGGCCAACAGGATTAAGTGACTTGGCCAGGGCTGCGTGGCTAGTAAGTGTCTGGAGTGGTTTGCCATTTCCTTCTCCAGCTCATTTTACAAGATGAGGAAATAGAAGCAAATAAGGTTAAGTGACTTGTCCAGGGTCACATAGCTAGTCTGATGCCGGATTTGAATTCGGAAAGCCGAGTCTTCCTGACTCCAGTCCTGGCATATGAGAACAAAAATGAAACAGGTCCTTCCCTCAAAGAGCTTATACTCTAGCAAGAAAGTGATTTAATTTCCCCTAGTCTCAGTTTCCTCCTCTGAAAAATGGGGATCATAATACCCAGAGTACATCTCTCGCAGGGTTGCGAGATTTTGTTTGTTTGTTTTAACCTTAAACTCCTGAGGACGCTTCCTTCATACCAGCACAGAGTAGTACTTGGTCCTCAGTTTTGTCTTGAAGAATTATCCGGTGCATTTGTGCCAGCATCACACAACCATCATAGACAGGACTATAAAGAGGCTGTGCCAAAAAGCAGCTTGGTAGCCCAGTAGATAGAGCACAGGGAGGACCTGCGCTCAAATGTTGGCCTCAGACACCTCCTAGCTGGGTGACCCTGGACAAGTCACCTAACTCTGATTTGCCGTTCTGTCTTAGAATTGCTACAAAGACAGAAGGTAAGGGTTTAAAAAAAAAGAGAGAGAAAGAGGCTCTGTTGAGACTACAAAGGCAAAAAATTGAAGGTGTCAGGGCAGGGTTTAGACCCAGGTGTTCTTGACTCCATGGCTGTCCCTTAATCATCATTATGCTCTTGGGGGACAGCTTGGTAGCTTGGTGGATTGAGAGCCAGGCCTAGAGGCAGGAGGTCCTGGGTTCAAATTTGGTCTCAGACACTCTCTAGATGTATGATCCTGGGCAAGACGCTTAACCCCCATTGCCTAGCCCTTCTGCCTTGGAACCAATACATAGTACTTAAACCCCTTAAAGAAGGGTTTAAAAACAATCATCATGCTCTAACAACAACTAGCTTTTGTATTACTCTTTAAGGCATTATTTCATGTAATCCTTGCAACAATCCTGTGAAGTGTGCACTGTTATTATCTTCATTTTACAGGAAGCCTTTTTTACATGGAAGCTCTGGAAGTGCAGTGACTTGCTCAAGGTCACACTGCTAGGAAGTATCTAAGGCAGGATTTGACCACAGGGCTTCCTGATTGCATAGCCAATACTCTAGCCATTGCCCTACCCATCTTCCTTTAAGAGAATGGGCACAAAGCACACCAAAAAAGTAAGACAGAAAGTGGATGGTACACAGAATGCTCCTAAAAAACCCAGCTCCCCTTAGGTTGTCATTTGGTCAACATCTATGCTGGTCAGAAGAGCTGAATCTGTAGGAGACTAGAACACTGTCATGGATTCTTGGGAGGACCAGCTCTAAATGGCCCTGGGGCCATCATCCACAGTTATCAGTCCATGTGGAGAAGGAAGAAGAGAAGGAGGAGGAGGCAGAAGAGGAAGAGGAGGAGGAGGAGGAGAAGGAGGAGGAAGTGGAGAAAGGAGATGAAGGAAGGAGGAGGAAGGAAAGGAGGAGGAAGTGGAGAAGATGAAGGAAGGAAAAAGAGGAGGAAGAAGAGGAGAAGGAGGAGGATGAGAAGAAGGAAGAGGAGGAGGAGAAGAGGAGGAAGAAAAGGAGAAAATAGAGAAGGTGGAGGAGGAGAAGCAAGAAGAGGAGGAAGAGAAAGTGGAAAAGGAAGAGAGAGAGAAGGGGGAAGAAGAGGAGGAAGGAGAAGAGGAGGAGGAGGGTGACCTTGGTGGATTTGAGCATAGTTTAATCCTAGAGGATTTTCTGGGTGACAGCTATGGGTCCTAGGGGCAGAGAGGGAGGGAGTGACATGGAAGAAAGGCAAAGGGACAGCACGCACCTGCAGTTCTCCACAATATACTGCACAACTCTGTCCAGCACCTTCTCGATGAGGGCTGTACGCACCCAAATGTGCCTCAGGGCCTGGGGGCTGAGGGCTGGGGATTTCCCTCCAGTAGACCCCTGTCTCCGAAGGGCCTCCTGGTTGCTTCCTGCTGACTTCCTAGGCAAAGAGAAAAGGGTGCACTCAGGGACAAGAGCAAGCCTCTTGGGAACAGCAACCTTGGGCTTGTCCCATTATCTGGGTGGTGTGGAGGATGTGACCAGGAGAGGACTTCATAGGGGACAAGGCTGGTGATAGATTAGAAGCTCATCTCTTCTGCTTAAGAGCTGTAAGGGACCTTCAGGGTCATTGAGTCCATGTTCCAAGTGATTTGCCCACGGTCTGCTAGGCACAAATGGCAGCACTGCTTCAAAATTCACATCCTTTTCACCGGAGCATGCAGCATTTCTGTCCTGGGCAGGCCCAGTGAAGAATACCAATGAGGATGACTCCCTTAGAGCCACTTGGGGAAGGGCAGGTGACAGAAGGGATTTGTTGACTTCCCAGAAGGGAGGTAGAAGGGAAAGCTTAAAGGAGGGGAATGAGAGGTGGTCTGGCACTTACTTGCTGTCCATCTGCTGCTGCAGTTCCTGCACCTTTCGACAGACTTCTCCAGCTACCACGCAGGTCTTCCCCACCTTGGTGAAAAGGGCCGCCATCTTGTCACTGCGCAGGAAGCCCGCAGCCCGACGCCTCAGCTGATGTAACAGGCAGGTCTCCACCACACCTGAGGAAAAGGAAGATAGAACAAAAGAGCTCCTTCTTCCCTCCTTGTCTTATATCACTCAGATGCTGCCACTATTCCCTCTTTCACTTGCTTCATATGAAAACGTAGTCCTTCTCCTCGGCAACACAAACTGCTCTACGTGCTCAAATGAACCCATTCCACTCTGCTTTCTTCAGCAGATCGATCTTCCTATCACCCCCACTTTCATTTTCTCTCTGTCTACTAGCTGCTTGCCTACTGCCTCAAATGTGCTAATGCCACCCCTGTCCTGGAAAAAGCCTCCCTTGATCTGCGTATCCCTGCTAGCTCTCCTTTCTGTGGCTAAACTGTGTATTGGTTCCAAGGCAGAAGAGTGGTAAGGGCTAGACAATGGGGGTCAAGTGACTTGGCCAGGGTCACACAGCTAGGAAGTATCTGAGGCCAGATTCGAATTTAGGACCTCCCAGCTCTGGACCTGGCTCTCAATGCACTGAGCCACCCAACTGCCCCTCTGTGGCTCTTGGAAAAGGTCATGTACATTCAATATTTTCACTTCCTTTCCTCTTACTCCTTTAATCTTACTTTGGCTTCCTACCTCATCATTCAACTCAAACTGCTCTCTACAAAGTTACCAATGATTTCTTAGTTGCCAAATCCAATAAGCTTTTCCCAGTATTCCTTCCTGAACTCTCTGCAGCCTCTGACACTGTTGGTTACTCTTTCCTTCTTGATACTCTCTTCTCTCTAGATTTTGGGGATATCACTCTTGCCCAGCTCTCCTCTTAACCATCTGACTGCTCTTTCTCAGTCTCTCTTGCTAGATTTTCATCCAGATCACATCCTCTAACCTTGGGTGTCACACAGGGCTCTGTCTCTGGCTCTCTTCTATTCTTCCTCTACTATTTCACTTTGGTGATCTCATCAGCTCCCATAAATTCAATTATCTTCTCTACACTAATGATTTTCAGATCAATTTATTCAGCCCTAGCTTCTCTAACCTCCAGACTCACATCTTCAATTGCCTTTTGCATATCTCAAATTGGATGCCTTGTAGACATCTTAAACTCGGCATGTTCAAAACTGAACTCATTATCTCTCCTCCCCACCCCCCCACACACACCTCCTCTTCTGAACATCTCTATTACTGTTGAAGCCACTACCATCCTGCCAGCTTCCCAGGCTTGCTGACTAGACGGCATCTTGATTCTTGACTCTCACCCCTGATCCCACATTCAGTCTATCGCCAAGATCTGTCCATGTTAGCTTCCTCCTGTATCTTGTATAGGCACCCTCCTCTCCTCTGACATTGCCAGCAAGCTGTTCAGGCTCTCTTCCCCTTGCATCTGGATTCCTGGTTGACCTCCCTTCCTTGAGTCTCTCCTCACTTGAAGACTTCAGGCCATTATCTACTCATTTATCAAATGAATTTTCCTAAAGCACAGCTCTGACCAAATCACCCTCCTCTTTGATAAGCTCTGGTGGCTTCCTGTCACCTCGAGGATCTTATAAGAGGCACTCAAAGTCCTTCATCCCCAGCCCTTTCTATTTTTCTTAACACAATAATAACTCTCCTGCCCCATCACATGTTCTTTGAGCCAGTGGCACTGGCCTCCTTGCTCTTTCTCACACAAGAGCTTCCATTTCTAGACTCCATACATTTTCACTGGCTAAACTAGAATACACTGCCTGGAATTCTCTTCCTTCCTCACCTCCACTTCTTGTCCTTCAAGTCTCAACTAAAATCTCACCTCCTACAAAAGGCCCTTCCTGACCTCCTTAACATGAGTGCCTTCCCTCTCTGATGATCTCTGATTTGTTCTACATATCTGGTTCGACACAACTATTTTCATTCGTCTTTTGTCTTTCCTTGCATCCTCAGTGCTTGCCACAGTGCTTAGTGAAAAGTAGATGCTTCATAAATACTTCAAGGGCAAGCCTGGTGGCTCAGCAGATAGAGAGCCAGGTCTGGAGATGGAAAGTCATGGGTTCAAATCTTGCCTTAGATACTTCTTAGCTGTGTGACCTTGGGCAAGTCACAATAAGCCCAATTATCCAGCCCTCGCTGCTCTTCTTCCTTGGAACCAATACTCAATATTAATTCTAAGACAGAAGGTAAGGATCTAAAAAAGAAATCTAGCCTCAGACACTTCCTAGCTGTGAGATCCTAGGCAAGTCACTTAAGCCTAACTGCCTAGCCTTTACTACCCTTCTCCATTGGAACCAATACTTAGTATTGATTCTAAGATGGAAGGTAAGGGGTTTGAATAAATAAATAAATAACCCACTTGTTGACTGACTGAGGCACCCAGGACTTTTCCTGCCTTCTTTTAAGGACCAAGGATTTAAGAAAGACCCTATTCTTGAGGGACAGAAGGAGGGGATGCCCATCCACTGGGGAATGGGGAATGGCTAAAAAAAGTTCTGGCATATGAATGTGATAACATTTATATAATAACAACATTGTAAGGATGAATAACTCAGAAAGTCTTAAGAATTCTAATCAATGTAATGATCAATCATGACTCCAGAGGACTTATGATAAAACATGTCCCTTATCTCCCAAGAGGTGATGAACTTCAAGATGCAGGATACAACATGGTTTTTGGGCATGTTCAATGTGGGAATTTGTCTTGGTTGACTATGCTTATTTATTACAAAGATTTTATTTTATTTTCTACTTGTTCTCCCCTACAGGTGTGTGTATGTGTGAAAGGGTGTGAAAAGAAGTCTTTATTAAGTGGAAAAAAATTTTAAGAGGCAGGGAGGGGTGTTTTCACAGAACTTTACACTTGGAAGGGACCACAGGACCAAGTATTCCAACCCACATTGGACTGAAAATGTTCTCAACCTCATCTCTGACAAGTCCATTTTGGTCCATCCAATATCCACATTCTTCATGAGCCAACCCGTTCCATTTTAGACAGCTCAAATGGGTCAGGAGCATCAAAATAATGGATTCAGAGTTAGGGGGCACAGGTGGGGGAAACTGGAAGGTATTTATTCAAACCCTTATTTTATAGATTCAGAAACAGAGTCTAAGAGGTCAACCTATTTGCCCCAATCATACAGGTAGCAAGGGTTCAAATGGAATTTGAACCTAGTTCTCTGGTACCAAATTCAGCATTCTTTCCACTGAACCATGGGTATCTCACTCTGGGAGATATGCCCTACATGACTTGATTTCTTCCCATAGCTACCTTTCCCTGCTCAGAGAAAGAAAGAGCCTAGCAGAAATATGACTGGCTGGGGCCCTCCTCTCCTTTCACCGCTCAGGGAGGCCAAATAGCTCCATTTCTGCTCATGCTCTGTGGCAGGGTGGGCCCCCTCCACCTCCTCCCTCTTCTTCCCACCAGCATATTCAACTAGCATTTGGGGATGTGGGGGCAGGGAGTGTGTGTGTGTGTGTGTGTGTGTGTGTGTGTGTGTGTGTGTGCGTGCGTGCAGAGCAGATCTGTCTTTTCTGCCTATCTACATCCCTAGGGAGGGGGAATGTGATGGGCAGTGTCAGGACCAAGGGCACAGGCAGCAGCAGAGGCCAGCCAGGCCTCCCAGGGCCCATGGATACTATGGTTGCTAAGGAACCAGGCTCTGGAGGAACCATAAAATATTGATGGAACTGATGCTGCGGTTATCAGGACTGACAACAGCTCCTCCATTATTGATGAGAAGCAGCAGGGAGCAAGAGGAGTTTTCCAGGCCCTCTGGGGCTGTTTTTAAAGGGTTGATTTAGGGGAAAGATTAAATCTCTCCCTCTGGACATTGCTTACCACAGCTTTAAAGACATGGTGGACAGGCTAAGGGTCAGGGAGCAGAAGGGCCAAGATTCTGTCCATATTTGTGGGTTCAAAGACACAGAATTGTTAGAGCTAGAAGGGAGCTTACAGCTCAGGACCAGCTCCCTCATTTTATAGAGGAGTTCAAATCAGGGAAGTAACTTGGCTGAGGTCCCACGGCTAGCATTAGAACCCAGGATTCCTCAGTCCCAGGGCCGTGGTTTCTCTGATCACGTTGTGTCTGCTTCTTTGTACATCTGTGTGCAATTGTAGATTTTTAATCAGGCTATGAAAAATTGTGTTTACACATATGTATCCATAAATTTATCTGTATTTGCACATTTGTTTGACAATTATATGTGGAGTGAGCAGGTATTAAGGAGAAAGATAGGATTCATAGATCTAGAGTTGAAAAAGACCACAGTTCAACTCTCATCTCAGATGGGGAAATTGAGGCCAAAAGAATTTAAGTCACTTGCCCAAGGCCACACAAGTAATAAATGGAATCATAGATTTAGAGCTTGAAGGGCTATGAAAGCATCTAATCTAATCTCCTCTTTATATAGAATAAAAAACGAGAGTTAAGTGACTTTCCCAGGGTCACACCAATAGTGACAATGGAAGGATTTAGTCTTTCTAGACTCCTTCCCTCAGTTGTATTGATTCATTCTAGCACCATGGGACTGGAGGTCTGGGTAGCTCTGGCTCAGTGAAAGCCTTTCTCCTTCAAGTCGCTGTCCAGCACTTTCCACAGCCATTCTCTAGACCTGGAGCAGGAAGAGCAATCAGGGAGGGAGAGTGGTGCTGAATACTGTCCTTGGTTTGGGGAGCAAAGGCAGGTGGCACCAATTTGCAGTGAACACAAGGATGTGACTAATTGACAGGATAATGACTCATTAGTCTCCCCACCTTCCCCAGGGTGCAGACAAATGGCTAGAGAGTCAAAGCTGAGAAATGGGGATCCAAGTAACTGGGCTCTTCAGCAGCTCAATGAGCCCCACCCATTATGCAGGGACTGAAGGGAAAGTCAGGATTCTCATGAAGAGTCAGGTCTGGCCAAGCCAAAAAGCAATTCTTTGCAAGGCTAGAACCGCAAACTCCTTCCTCCTTTCTCCACCACCAGCCAAATGGTCTTTAAGATGATGATGATGGCAAATCGAGAGCTGGTTGGAGTGGGGATTGGAACTCAGCTCTTCCTGACTCCAAGTCTCTTATTCTCTCTCTTCCTCCATCACTGTGGCATGATGATACTGAAGATGATGATGATGATGATGATGACAGCAGCCTACTCTTGCACCCTACACCCATTATCTTCTATAATCTTTGTGGAATAAGCCCTAGATGTGGGGTCAGATCACAGAACTTCTACTACTTGAGCAAGTCACTTGAATATTCCCAAGGCCTCAGTTTCCTCATCTGTAAAATAAGGAGATTGGAGTAGATAGCCTCTGAGCTCCTTTCCAACCCTAGATCTATCTATATAGGATCTATGATACAGTATGGATCTACCATTAACAAGTTGGGTGACCATGGAAGTTGAGCTAGATAACCTCTAAGTCCCTTCTGAGATCTAAATCTTAAGACATACCACCTGTCTCCTAACACTCCAAGGTGGCCAACATTACCAACCCCATTTCACAGATGGAGAAATTGAGGTTGTGGGAGTAAAAACTCCTGGGTGCCCTCACAGAGAGCCTTCTTGAATCTCTGGGTCATGAAAGCAGATAACCATTTTCTGGGTCTCTTTTCACCAGATGTTTCTGTTTCCCTTTTGGCTTAGCTCCTCCTGTCAGAGATTCCTCACCATACCTAGTCCAAACTTCTTAACTCGGTGTCTAATATCCTCCACCCTCTGGAGAAGATCTGAGTTCAAAACCAGACTGAGATATTTATGACTTGAATGATCCTGGGCAAGTCACTTAACCTCTGTTTGGTTCAGTTTCCTCAATTGTAAAATGGGGATCATAATAACATCTACCCTGCTTGGCTGTTATGAGAATCAAATGAAATAATATTTGTAAAGCCCTTAGCATGGGACCTTCTGGCACAGAGTAGGTGTTTTATAAAGATTTAATCCCTGATCTCTACCACCATCCTAGACTTTTTTCTTTGACAGGGAGAGAGATCTACAATGTCTTTGGTATAGACAGGTTTCCACGATAAAGTTCCCTCTACCGATGTGAGATACACCCTGCTCTTCAATTTACAGTCAGCAGCTGTTTGGGATGCTAAGAGGTTAAGTGACTGTTCCAGGGCCAGACAGTCAGGATGTATGAGAAAGACTCAACTTGAACCTAGGTCTTCCTGTCTCTGATGCTGCCTCTTATGTCAACTAGTACACTTTTTTTAACCCTTGGGGCTGCTGGCTAAAGACCAGAGGCAAGAGGAGCCACTAGGGTCATCCTGCTGGCTGCCTAACAGAAGTGTCATTAATTAAACTGGAAACTTTCATCTTCTTGGCCTCTAGCTAAATGTTCTTGGGGGGCAGTGCTACCTGGCTCTGGCATTTGCTGCTTGGCTTAATTAGTTATTAATCATCCACAGAAAACCAGATTCATGGTCCAAACTGTTCCTACCTCTGGTTCATAGGCAACCAGACTGGGTAGCTTTCATTTACATACCAATAATCTTAATTTCTAGAAAAGCTTCTTTTCCTTTTCTTCTGACTTGGTATCTATTCTAAATCAGAAGAATAGCAGGAGCTAGGCAATTGGGATTAAGTGACTTGTCTGGGGTCACCCAGCTAGGAAGTGTCTGAGGCTACTTTGGAACCCAGATCCTCCCAACTTCTAGGCCTGGCTTTCTATGCGATAGGCTACCCAGCTGCCCCTCTAGGTAAGTTTCTAAGCCTGTCATCCTTTATTTGACCTGAAGTAGAAGGATAAGCTCAAGGCTTGTGAAGAAATCGGGTCTTACCTTCCTCTTATATTTACTAGTTATTTGACCCACTTAACCTCTGTGCCTCAGTTTTCTCAGGTGTAAAATGAATGGGCCCATAAAATTCCTTCTAACTCCAAATCAAATGACTCCACCTCATATGAAGTAGAAAACTCACCCTTTCAATTTTAGAAGACAAGCCAACAAGGTCAGCCATGAGAGTCCTAAGACCTCCCAACTCCAGATCTAAGAAGGCTGAGTTGAGCTGGGGAAGCAATGTAGTATGTGGCTTCTTAGACTCAACGCTCTTCTGAAAGATAATTTGTGACCCACAGATGGCCCTTCTCAACTTGGGCCCATTTGCCCACACTAACCTGAGTATCTCCTCTTAAAGACTAAATCCCAGGGTCCTGAATTCAGATGTCCCAAATCCCTGAGATATTTATTAGCAGTCCCAAGGCAGCACTGTGGACAGCTCCCTTACCATGAGAGCTTCTTTGCTTTGCTATAGAAGCTGGAGTTCAGGCCTCCCTCCCCTTTGTGGAGAGATGGGTACTGTGGGTGTGGACTAATGCATGTACTGTCCAATATTGTTGATGTTTTTGTTAGTTTTGCTGAATAGTTTTTCTTCCTTTTTAATCTTTGTTCATAAGGCTCATGTGGAAGGAAAGTAGAGAGAGATAAATCAAGCTAATATAAACACTTAAGATATCAATGAACATAAGACCATAAAAAAGAAATTGGGGTTCAGATTAAACCAGATACCTCAGCCTTATTTTGGTACACCAGGGCCTCTTGGGGTATCTCTGCCTAGGAAAACTGAGGAATGAGACAGAGAGTCTGGCCTCTTTTCATGGGGTCCAGATGGCATCTGGGGCCCAAGCTCTGGACTAGTAGGGAACTGGTGAGAAGAACTAGTGTGTTGTCCTCCTTTGCCAAACTCCTGCCCCCATCACTGCTGCCAATGCCACAAGCCCATCCTTTGCCACCTCCAGGCATCTGCCCCCTCCCACCTGAACTCCCTAGAGGAGCTAGGCTACTGTCACTGCAGAGACTTTCTGCTGGCTAGCCAGTGCCACACATATGGCTTTTCCACATTTGCTTGCTGAGGGCTGGGAGGAACAGGGGATGCTGCTGGTTCTGTCAGTATTCCAGCCCACAAGGATAGTTCCAGCTGCCCTGGCATCCACCACTCCTTAGGTATGGGACCAGAGACCCTCCAACCACTAATAATCTAAAGAGACAGCACTGGCCGGAGAACCAGGACTCCTGGTTCTAATTCCCTACCATTTGTCTCTTATTAGAGCTGAGAATATCATGCTGTATCTGGTAAAGAATGCTCAGGTGGACAGGATAAAGAGTGGGTCCTAGGGTGGGACATCTAGGTGGCTCAGTGGATAGAGTCAGGCCTGGAGGTGGGAATTCTTGGATTCAAAACTGGCCCCAGATACTTCTTAGCTGTGTGACATTGGGCAAGTCACTTAACCCCAATTGTCTAGCCCTTACTGCTCTTCTGCCTTAGAACTGATACCTAGTATTGATTCTAAGACAAAAGGTTTTTTTTAAAAGAGTAGGCTCTGGGGTCCCAATCAGAGTCAAATTGGACTCTTCTAGCACCCACCCAGTAGCTGAACACTTGGAAGAGCCATGGTGAAATGGAAGAGAGAAGATTGAGTTTCATCTCCTAGACAAGATCCCTGGAATATTCCTCTCAATCTGAATTGCTAAGAAGAGATCCCTTGGGAAAGAAAAATGAGCATAGGATAACATATCTAGCCTTAAGAAGGACTTCAGGGGGCAGCTGGGTAGCTCAGTGGATGGAGAGCCAGATCTAGAGATGGGAGTTCCTAGGTTCAAATCTGACCTCAGACACTTCCCAGCTGTGTGACCCTGGGCAAGTCACTTGACCCCCATTGCCCACCCTTACCACTCGGCCAACAAGGAGCCAATACAGAGAAGTTAAGGGTTTAAAAAAAATAAAAAAAGAAGGACTTCAGAGGCCAACTAGTCCAGCCCTTCTCATTTTATAAATGAAAAAAACCAAGGCCACTGGGGTTAAGTGACTTGCCCAGAATCATACAGGTAGTAAATGTGTCAGAAATAAGATTTGAACCTAAGTCCTAGGACTCCAGCATCACATCAGGAATTTGTTCTGGATTGTTGGGATTAAAAAATATTGGAAGGAGGGGGCACCTAAGTGGTTCAGTGGAATGAGAGCTAGGCCTAGAGATGGGAAGTCCTGGGTTCAAATCTGACCTCAGATACTTTCTAGCTGTGTGACCCTGGGCAAGTTATTTAATCCCCATTGCCTAGCCCTTCCCATTCTTCTGCTTTGGAACCAATATAGAATTGATTCTAAGACAGAAGGTAAGGGTTATTAAAAAGAATGTTGAAAGGGAAAGATTAAAGGAGTGCAGGACAACTATCTGGAGATCACTCAGGCCTTTCTGAGTAGAAGAAGGAAGAAACAAGCTCTGGTGATCCCATCCAGGGCTCTGTACTGCCTGGCCGATTGTAGTCACCTCTGCTCTGTTAGCCACAGGGAGAAACTGGCAAGGAAGGGGCAACTAATGGCCTTGCTCTCGCTGTGGCCAAGGATGGAACAGAGCAGGAAGGGGCTCCCTCCCTCCCTCCCACTGCCCTCCCCTGCTCCCTGGCTGGTTATTTCTGCCTTAGGAGCACGGAGCAGGGCTGCCTCCACTCTGAACCAAGCATCTCTATGGTAACGGAGGTGTGCGCTCCCCGAGCTCTCAGCAGGGAATCTGGCTTTCTACTCCAGCTTTTGGGGGAATTCATCCCTGCTGGCTCATCCCAGAAGCCAGGAAACAACTCTCCCACCTAGGCTTAGCTGGAGACAGGAGAGCAATTCCTCCCATGCTGCTGGAACAGGGAGGGGGGAGTGAAATCCATGCTATACGATTTACTTCCCCTCCTCTCCCATCTCCCCCAGATGCATGGCATTTCTCAGGACACAGTACAGGGTCTGGAGACAGTCATGTTCTTTTGCCTTAATCTGTATATCAACAAGCCTTTATCTGCCTCCAGGGGAGTTGGGGCCAGGACAGGGAAAGAGAAAGCTCCCAAGTGTGCTGAAATGAGCACTCCAGGCCATGGAAGCAGAGCGCTCAGAGCTTCGTGTTGATTGTTTGCTAAATTGATTTTTTACGTGATTCTCTGGCCAGGTTTGTGTGGGCACAATGAGGCGAGAATTCGGAGGAGTGAGCTGCTGATGTCTCCCTGGGGGACCGATTTCCCCAGCTTTGCGAAATGAAGGTCCTACGTCTCCCAGGCTGGGCAGACTTAATTTGATCGTGTTTGCCTTCTCCCTCCCCAAATTCTTCCCCAGTGTTTCTTTTCTTTGGCTTGAGCCTGGAGCCACTAAACGGAGTTGGGTATTGGGGTACTTAGACCGGAAGATAGTTACAGAACCCTCCCTGGCTATACCGAAGCCCAGAAATTCTCCCATATTTCCAGGAATTCATCTTTGGATGTAGAGTTAGAAGAGACTTGCCCAAGGTCACTAAGAAAAGACTGACTCTTTATCTTGACCAACTCTTCCATTTTAGAGCTACAGAAACTGAGGCAGTGACTTACCCAAAGCTTTGCTTATCTAGTCTTAACAAGGCAAGTAATAGGAAGAGTCTAGATGTTGTGTTGCTAACAGTGTGGCATTCGTGGCTGGAGGGGGCTGCTCCTTCCCTCCTCTCCTCTGTGCCTCAGGACAATTTTCACATGCCCTGCTCCTCCACCCAGCAGCCCAATGCGAGCACTTCCTCCCTCCAATGTCGGGGGCATTGCAGTGGTGCTCACAGGCAGCTTGAAGGTACAGTTTGGGCATGTGATCTCTAAAAGGTTTGCCAACACGGGAGAAGAGCTTCACTTTTTTGTGTTTTCTGGAGCCCTTTGGAAGAGCCTAGTGAAGCCTACAGACCCCTTCTAAGAATTATATTTTTTAAATCCCTTGCTTTCCATCTTAGAATTAATACTAATTAGTTGTGTAATATTCTAAGGCAGATGAATGGTAAAGGCTAAGCAACAGGGGTTAAGTGACTTGCCCAGGGACATGCAACTAAGAAGTGTCTGAGACCAGATCTGAACCCAGGACCTTCTATCTCCAGACCTGGCTCTCTATCCACTGAACCACCTAGCTGTCCCCCTAAAAAAATCACATTTTAAGTATACAAAATAATACAAAGGATTGCAAAGGAAACCAATTCTATAAGAAATACAATTACCAAAGTATTTTGTAAAACTAAGTTCAAAGACTCCAGGTTAAGAATCTCTGATCCAGCATCTCACACTAAATGATAACATTTATTTTCATTTAAAACATTATTCGACTCTGACTGGGCAGTCCTTAGATCTAATACAGACAGACCTCACTGATCTCACTGAGAGTCACCAACTCAATACAATTAAGGTGCCACTGTGTGCTAGACCCTAAAAGTACAAAGACAGAAATGAAATAATCCCTGACCTCAAGATTCCAACTCCCCTTGCTCACCACTACCAATAACAGCTGGCATTTCCATAGGCTACAAAGGACTTTATAGACAAATATCTCATCTGAACCACCCAACTCTGAGAAGTTATTACTATAGGTATTATCATCCTATATTGCAGATGAGAGAACTGAGTCTCAGAGATGGAAAGTAATTAGCTCATGGTCACATAGCTAGTAAGTGCCAGTTTTAGGACATAAACCTGGATCTTCCCGACTCTATTTCCAGTATTCCAACCACTATGCCATCTGGATGGACTCTCTCAGTTAAGATATAGCTTTAGCTCATCCCCTCTGTCCTTTTTCTAACTTTCTCTCCTTTTCCTTCATCAGATCATAGATCTATAATTAACAAGAGACCTTAGATTCCATATAAGCTTCCATCATTAGGTTAAAGAAAAATCACTTGAAGGTTTACTAGGAAGTAATGTGATAGAATGTCAAGACTGCCAGGATTCGGAGTCAGATAGTCTTTGGGTTTGAATCCTAGCTCTGCCACTTATTATCTGGGTGATTTTGGACTTCATCCCACCTGAGGACCTCAGATTCCTCCTTTGTAAAGTGAGGAGGGTTGGACAAGAAGACCTCTGAGACTCCCTTCACTTCTGTGGCCCATATGCAAACCAGTCAAACACAGGCTCCTTTATAGCATCCTGCCCCAAAGGCACAATATGAAATCATGGCAGAACCAAGGGTAATGAGCTGAAGCTGCCAAGAATCAGATTTGGGGTTGCTGTAAGGGAAAAGTTCCTCACCATTAGATTTCTCAAAAAATAGAATGGACATCCAAAGTAGTAGGCTCTGTCCTCACTGGAGGGCATTTATCCAGACACGGTAGAGGAGATTCTTATTGAAAATGGGTTGATTTAGGTGGGCCCTGAAGTCCCTTCCAGTACTAAGGTTCTGTGATTTAATTAAATAGATATTTATGAATCAACTGGTGAAATTTCCTCAATTGCTCCCCCACCTTCATTCGTTTTTATTCTTTGTTACAAAGCACAGTTCTCTGGTAGTGGAAGGAATACATTCAGAAATGAAGTAGATATTAAAGCAAAAGCTATCAATATGATTTTTTAGAAAAGAAAAGAGAGATGGGAGAATCTAAAATAAGCTTGAAAGAAAGGCCAGATATTAGTCGGGTTTGGTGGAATAGGAGAGGATTCTGAGAGAGAAAGAAAGCTGTGGGGGAGGTTGCTCTAATGATGGGATCAAAGGATCATATGGATTGGGAGCTGGAGGGCATCTTGGCAGTCATCTAGTACAATTGGCCCATCTCACAAATTAGGAAAGTGAGGTCCAAAGAAGGGGAGATGACTGGCCAAAAATCAGCTAAAAGCAGTGATATGCAGGCTCTGGGGGATACACTGATATTCCCAGGTCTTTTTCGGTTGGGCTTCCTTAGTTTAAACCTATAATTTCACTGGCCTAAAGAACTCGTGATATAAAAACCCTTTTCCAATGCAGATCCAGCAACAAAATCAGACAGAGAATTATCTAGGGTGTTTGGAATTTAAGTGACTTGTTCATGGTCACACATCTAATATTTATTAGAGGCAGGATCTGAAACCAAGTCTTCCTTATGCCACTCCACCATGCATCAGATCTCTTCTCTCTCCCCCCTCTCCTTCCATCCTTCCTTCCTTCCTCTCTCCCCTCCTTTTCTCCTCTCTTTCTTTCCTTCCTCTCCCCCTCCTCTCTCTATGTATACACACATCAAAAGAACATATAGAGATGGACATAGAGATAGAAAGATAAACCATACTTTCATCATATATCTTCCACTGAAAATTTTTGCTCTGATGAAAAAGTAATAGGCCAGGGAGACAACTCGGTGGTTCAATAGATTAAGAGCCCGGCCTAGAGATGGGAGGCCCTGGATTCAAATCAGGCCTCAGATACTTCCCTAGTTATGTGACCCTAGACAAGTCACTTAATTGTCATTGCATTTCCCTTATTACTTTTAAACTCTTACCTTTCATCTTAGAATCAATATTTTGTATTAGTTCTAAGGCAGAAGAGGAGTAAGGGCAAGGCAACTGGGGTTAAATGACTTGACCAGGGTCACAAAATTAGGAAGTGTCTGAGGCCAGATTTGAATCTAGAACCTGGCTCTCAACCCATTGAGCCACCTAGCTGTCACCTCCTTGTCACTCTTCTGTCTTGGAACTAATACACAATATTGATTTTAAGGCAGTAGGTTAAGTGTTTTTTTTAAGTAATAGGCTAGCCCTTATATCTCTTTGTAAACCAGGCCAAAGAGCCAAAGGTTAGAGGAAGTAGATGTTAAGGAAGTTTACTTGGCTGTGTAAACTGTTTTTTAGAATCTGGTCATCTAGAACTTGCTAAACAGCTTTTTTCCAGGCTAGAGAGGTTTAACTCAGAAATCAGTTCCCTTTTTCTCACTAAGTGAGAAGGTCAAGCTTTCTTGGAAGGTTTATTGTGTTTTTGGAAGGCAGAGCTTTGTCTATTGCCAAAGGTATTTTTCTCCCCAGCATGAATTAATTGAGAGCCTACAAAGCACGGACAAGCAATCCCCCTCCTTCCACTGGCCACATATTCTGTCCCTTATGTGGAAAGCTTCAGCCTCTCAAGAGAAAGCATAGGCCAGATTCACTCATTCACTGCCTTCCTCTGTGTGGTGCAGGATGACTTAATTGCCTAATATCCCATCCACACTGACCAGTGAGTTGATCTTTCTTCTGCCAGCATGTTGGCCACCAGGCCAGGAGAGGCATAGACTGAGGGATGGGGGTGGGGGTGGAGAAAGGCTTTAAATTATGGCAGGTGAGGAGGATGCCCCTGAGAAGCTTCAAGCCCCCAAGGAGATTATAAATCTTTGGCTGTCCAGTTTTCAGGATGCCTGATAGAAGATGAAGGTCAACAGCAGCATCCTGCCCGCCCCCTCCTTCCTCCCACGCATTTATGTCTGAAGCTTCCTGCATGACAAGGTAATCGTGTCTCCAGCAGCCGCCCCCAGAAAGGCTAGGGAGGGACTGCCAGGCTGGCTAGCTGCCACTTCCTTCTCTCCAGCTGCCACGTAGGCAGCCCAGGAGCTGTCCAGGGTACCGATTTCTGGGCAGTGGGACATTCTTTGCTGGAATTCCCTAATCTCCCATGAACTTATCCATCCATCCATCCATCCATCCATCCATCCATCTATCCATCCATCCATCCAACAATCATCATTAAACATCCACTGAGAGTGAAATATAGTGCTAGGTACTGGAGGACAAAGTGCAGATTAATGGCAGAGCTAATTGTACTGATGTCATGCAATTAAAAGGCCTGGAGACTGTCAGCTTCCTATGGTAAAATGGAAAGAACACTGATTCTGGAGTCAGAAAATCTAGATCCAAATCTACTCTGATATATACTACTTGTGTGACTTTAGGCAAGTCATTTAAACTCCCAAGGGCTCAGTTTGCTCATCTGTAAAACAAAAGAATCAGCTTCCTGGCACCTAGAGAACTCTGATTTCTCAGGAAGAAAAGGAAACAGAAAAATCCTTAAAACCTATCAGATTGAGGGTGCAGCTGGGTAGCTCAGTGGATTGAGAGCCAGGCCTAGAGATGGGAGGTCCTGGGTTCAAATCTGGCCTCAGACACTTCTCAGCTGTGTGACCCTGGGCAAGTCACTTAAGCCCCATTGCCTAGCCCTTACCACTCTTCTGCCTTGGAGCCAACACACAGTATTGATTCCAAAATGGAAGGTAAGGGCTTAAAAAAATAAGGTCTCTTCCAGTTTCAAATACATTATTTTGGGGGGCAGCTGGGTAGCTCAGTGGAGTGAGAGTCAGGCCTAGAGATGGGAGGTCCTAGGTTCAAATCCAGCCTCAGATACTTCCCAGCTGTGTGACTCTGGGCAGGTCACTTGACCCCCATTGCCCACCCTTACCAATCTTCCACCTAGGAGCTAATACACAGAAGTTAAGGGTTAAAAAAAACCTATCAGATTGGCCAATATGATAGTAAAGAAAAGTGATAAATATTGGAGGGGTTGTGGCAAAATTGGGACACTAGTGCATTGTTGGTGAAATTGTGAACTGATCCAACCATTCTGGGGGGCAATTTGGAATTATGCCAAAAGTTCTATAAAATTGTGCATACCCTTTGACCCAGTAATACCACTAAGAAATCTGTATCCCAAAGAGATCCAAAAAGGGGGAAAGACCTATTTATAGTTTCTCTTTGTGGTGGCAAAGAATTGGAAATTGAGGAGATGTCCATCTGTTGGGGAATGGCTGAGCAAATTGGGGAATATGATGGTGATAGAATACTATTGTGTTGTAAGAAATGATGAACAGGATGATTTCAGAAAGAGCTGGAAGAACCTTCATGGACTGATGCAGAGTGAAATAAGCAGAACTGGGAGAACATAATATACCGTAACAGCAATATTCTGGGATGATGAACCGTGATAGATTGGGCTACTCTCAGCAATACAACGATCCAGGACAATTCTGAAGGACCAATGACAAAGTATGCTATCTACATCCAGAGAAGGAACTGGAGTCAGAATTGAGTTTATATTTTGGGGTTTTGGTTTTATAACATTATTCACTTAGAAAAATGAACAATAAACAAATACAATTTTTTAAAAGGCCCTATTATACATGGAGACTAAGTAAGATACTTTCCATTAGATCCTGGTCCTTATCTCCTGGGATGGTTTACAATTGCCAGTCCCTAAAGGCATTTCAATTCACCATCTGGGAGACCATTTTTTATGTCTTTCTTGTGGGTGTCAGTAAAAGTTGCTGAGATGAAAAAAGACCATTCCTTTGGGAGGATGGGATTAGCTACTAAAGTCTGAGAAACCCCACTTGGAAGATGAGTACTTGCTGGCACCCAGTTGTTTGTAAGAAAATGAAATTAGTGGAGGACTAGCTAGGTAGTACAGTGGGTAGAGTGCCAGGCTTGGCCAAGAGGACCTGGGTTCAAATCTGGATGCCGATACATTCTAGCTGTATAACATTAAGTCACTTAGTCCTCATTACTTAACCCTTATTGCTGCTCATTTGCCTTGGAATCCATACACAGTATTGATCCTAAGAAGATGAGGGTTAAAAAAAAAGAAGAGCATGGTTAGGGACAGCTAAGTAGTCACTTCCTGGCTGTGTGACCCTGGACAAGGTCACTTGACTTTCTTTTTCTTCTCTAATTGCTACCACTAGCATTTGTAGTACAATTGCCTAGCCCTTACTGTTCTTCTGCCTTGAATCGATACTGATTCTAAGATGGAAGGTAAAGGGTTAAAAAAAGCTCAAAAGAATAGCATGTCTGGGTGAGGAGCCAAGGATAAAAATAGCCTTTGGCAACTTCCACTCCATCTTGATCATCTCGAGATGATAATGGTAAAGAGCCTTGAGTCCTCGACATATGAGGATCCACTGAATGAACCAGAGTAAGATTAGCTTGGAGAAGAAGAGGCTGGGGGTGGGGAATGATTGCTATGAAAGAAAAAACTAGTCTTGACCTTCCTGGACCCCAGAAGATGGAACTGGAAGTCAGTGGATAGAAGTTGCAAAGATGCAGGATTGAGCTCAGAGTCAGGAAAAACTTCCTGGCCGTTAGAGCTATCCTCAAGTGAATGGACTCCCTTAGTAGACAGAGGGCTCCCTGTCATCACAGGTCTTCAAGCAGAGTTTGGATGGCCACATGTTGGGGATATTATAGCAGGAGTCTTTTCCAGGGATGAACTGGACCAGGTGTGGCTGCTTAGGTTCCTTCTAGCTGTGGCATTCTGGAATGTCGAGGAGTGATGCCCTGAAAAGGAGTAATTCACTGAGCAGGACAAAGGAAAGCAGAGAGGAGGGGCGGCAGAGAAGGGGGAAACTCCAACATGAGAAGGAATCCTGGTACTGAAAAGAAAGAAAAACTAAAAACCACCAGCCCAAGCCTTCAAACAGAACGTGATGATGTTGGCTTCTCAGCACAATCACCCAAGGTGGGATGCAAAGCTTTCCCAGCACCTGCTTTTCTCTCAGTTTATTAGCATTTCTTTCCCATTCCCCAGAGCTGCTCAGCGCAGACCTTCTCTGTTCATGAAAGCTGCTTAGCAACAGGGAGCTGAATCATGAAGCCCTGTTGCAGTTACTCCTGGGAGCCCGGGAGGACCCCCACCCCCCACTCCTCAGGAGGAGATGCATAGCTCCAGCCTGAAAGCAGTTCCAATGTTAACACATCCTGTGATCACAGGAGGACATTGTGTTAGCTGAAATGGAATGGCCCCGATGATCAAATACTTAGAATTGGAAGGGATCTTGAAAGATGGTCTAGTCCAACCTCCTCACTGTACAGAGGAGGAAAACTGAGTCCCAGAGAGAAATAACTTGAACAAGGTAAAAAAGATAGTCTAGGGGCAAAGTCTGGATTTGAATCCAGATTCCTTGTCTCTGAATCTGGCACACTTTCCTTGGCACCAAGGAAGTCACTTGGGGAAGAAGAATTTCTGAAGCCTGAGGGCTGGGTGTCAAGTGTCTGGGGCCTCTCTCGGCAGGTTTCTCAGCTTTTCCTCCCAGTTCATTCAGTGAAGATTAAATTTTACAAAATAAAACTAGTAACAAATTCAAACTGTTTCAGTTAAGGGATAAAGATGCTCCCTAAGCACTGGGGAGGGGGCAGGACAGTTTCCTGGGAAGCTTTTGTCTTCTCCGGGGAACATAACTGATGCTTCGCTGGTTTCTGGAGGACCAGGCTAGGTAGGGCTGTCAACTACATCATCTTTAGTGTCTGGCACATTGTGAGTAATTAATAAATGCTTGCTGATTGTTGATATGTGTGTGAACAATGGAACATTAAAGAAAAGCAGAACTCATGATGATTTCTGCTTGAAACCCTGACCTCCCTTATGAGACTAATTCCTAAAGGCAAGAAATCAAGATAGCTTTGCATCCAGCTCAGGGATAGTAGGGCAGGAAATCCCTTTTGGGTGTTCCATTTGGGAAGATGAATATCCCTAGTGTTAGTACTGTGAGTAGCATGTAGGAAGGCGCCACACACACACACACTTTTCCCTCTTTCTTCCTTTCTTCCTT